>NW_020456087.1:360774-501895 GCF_003342845.1 Nothoprocta perdicaria | reverse complement strand
GCCCGGCCGCCGCCCCCCGCTTCCTGCCCCGCGGCCGCTGATTGGTTCGCCGCGCGCCCAGGAATGCGGGCGACCCTTTAAAGGCGCGCGGCGCGCGGCGGCCCCGCAGCAGCGCGCACGGACGGCGCGAGCGGCCGACAGGCTGGCACAGGGAGACACCCGCCGAGCGGCTCACAGACTGACAGACCCCCGCTGCCCAGCGGCTCCGAGCGACTGACGCCCGCCGAGCAGCTCCGAGCAGCTGAGAGCCGCCGCGGGCTGCCCGGGCTGTTGGCCGCCCCGCTCTCCCCGAGGTGAGTGCTGAAGCGGCCGGCCCCGCTCCGGCGGCGCCACCTGCGCCGCGGCTCCCGCTCCGCTCGCCGCGGCCCCCTGACTCCCTCCTTGCCCGTGCCCGTCCGCAGGTTGGCGCCGAGGCCGCGGCAGCTCCGAGGCTCCCTCCCCGTCGGCAGGCTGGCGCGGAGGCCGCTCTCGGCCATGGGGCCGGCGCTGCTCTTCGTCCTGCTCGCGCTGGGCGGCGCGGAGGCCAAGCGCGCCGCAGGTAAGCGCGGCTTGAAGCCGCGAGCTCGGGAGGGCGAGGGAGGGCGGGCGGCGGGTGAAACTGCCCTGTCTTCAAGTGAACAGAAAGGTTTTAACCTAAGCACTAATTACGGGTTATGAATGGGAAACTTCTGGCATGGAATTTGTAGGCTCTTCCAAAGAAAAGCGTAGGGATGCCAGGGCTGCAGAGAGTATCTTCTTCACCCTCTGTACCAGGCAGGGAAGAGGAATCTAATGTAGGAACTGGCAGGAGGAGGAACGGGACAGCAGGCTGCTGCTCTGGGCACCCCCTTTGCTGTTATCCTGCCTGCCTGAACAAGTGCCCTTGGCCGTATCCCTTATGAGGGCTACTCCGTGCCTGGCTGCTGAGGAGTGAGAACCGCCGCGGTCCTTGTGCAGCACAGCGCAGCCGCCAGCTCCCCTGTGCCCACTGGCTCCTTTGCAAGAAAGCAGCTCCTGGGGGGCTCGGTACCGTCACAGCTTCTGTCTGTGCTCTTAACTCCAGGCTCTGTCCCGTGCATTAGCTGGAACTTGAGCCACTGGGCTAAGTAGCTCCAGAAGATACCTGCTTAGCTCAGTTTCTTCTTGTCCCTTGCTTGTGGTCTGACCTCTCTGACTGCTCGCTCTGGTCTGTCTGCAGAGTCCAGGGGAGACGATAACAGCGTGTTCGATCTCTTTGAGCTCATCGGCTTTATTCGCAAGGGAGCCGGGCGCCGGGCACCCGGAGTGCACCTGGTGAAGGGACCAGAGTCCTCCAGCCCTGCTTACCGCATCGAAGATGCCAGTCGCATCCCTGCTGTCCCCGACGACAAGTTCCAAGACTTGCTAGATGCCATCCACGCTGAGAAGGGCTTCATCCTCCTGGCCAATCTCCGGCAAGCCAAGAAGAGCAGGGGCACGCTGCTGGCTGTGGAACAGAAAGATGGCTCTGGCCACGTCTTCAGTCTAGTATCCAACGGCAAGGCAGGCACCCTGGACCTGAGCCTGACTGCTGAGGGTGGCAAGCAGCATATCGTGTCAGTAGAGGATGCCTTGCTGGCTACAGGACACTGGAAGAATATCACCCTGTTTGTGCAGGAGGATCGGGCTCAGCTCTATGTGGGGTGTGAGAAGATGGAAAATGCAGAACTTGACATCCCCATCCAGAACATCTTCACTAGGGATCTGGCCAGCAGTGCCAGGCTTCGTATTGCCAAAGGAGGAGTCAACGACAACTTCCAGGTGAGACTTTCACTTCCATTTTGGCATTTGGAATTCTCAGTTTTCTGCCTTGAAGGTGCATCAGCTACTCAACCAGCCCAAACATCTACAGAGATAGAGCTAATTCAGTGAAAGGGGTCCCACCACGACCTCTGGTACATCTGATATACACCATCTCTACTACATTTCAATAACGTGGTTTGATGTGAAGCACAGGTTGGCAGGATTAGAACTTCCTATAGCAAGGATGTGAAGCTTCTGAAAAAGTAGTTGTAGCTTCATTACTCGGCTTATTACTCAGACTTCTGAAATAAGTGGAGATTTTTTCCTTCCTGTCTGGGGGGCTGCCAGGTGCTTGTGGTTAAGGATGAGAATATTAGGAAGTATGGCTTGTTCTCCATGAGGAAAATGTTTCACCTTGCAGTTTGTCTGATGTGAAATTGCTCTTAATGACCTTATGTGAAATTAAGTGTCTACAAACCTTTTCCATGCAAGTTACACTTCTTCCCCTTGCTGTTGCTGCAAGTAGCTGTAATTCCTTCTGCAAGTAGCTGTAATTCCTTCTTTGCCCACAGGGACTGCTGCAGAACGTGCGGTTTGTGTTTGGAACAACTCTGGAAACCATCCTGAGGAACAAGGGCTGCTCCAGCTGTAAGTCTGCAGTCTCTTTCTGAATCCAGTGAGCTATTAAAGAAATTCCTCACTATGTTAGAAGACAAGTTGAGACAGAACTCAGAAGTATGCTGACATACAAATGCACATTGCATAAGAAATCAGAGTATTTTTCTGCAGGCTCCCTAATGAATCTGGTAACAGCTGTCTAGCATTCCATTACCAGGGAATGATAAAGGAGCATGGTGAAAAATGGCCGTGGATTTTTACCTTGACACTTACTCTGTGTGTGTTGTTGTCTTTTAGCCACGAGCGCGATCATTACGTTGGACAACCCCATCAATGGTTCCAGCCCAGCTATCCGCACTAATTACATCGGCCATAAAACGAAGGACCTCCAAGCAGTCTGTGGCTTTTCCTGTGATGAACTAACAAACATGTTCGTGGAGCTGCAAGGGCTACGATCCATGGTTACAACCCTTCAGGACAGAGTGCGCAAAGTGGTGAGTGCTGCTAAATGCATGTTACCTTTCAGCAGCTGCATTTACTGAGTGATTTCTCTCTTGTTTTTTGTATGGGCCTAGATGAACAATAGTAACTTTACTGTGGTCTGGTCTGTCAGGCTTGTGGACAAGGTGGTTTTCTTTATTGAGCTCTAAATATCTTCTCTTTGTTTCCTTCTCTCTACCCCTGAAGACTGAGGAAAATGAACTGATTGCTAAAGTGGTCCAGATCACTCCTGGAGTCTGCATCCACAATGGGGTCTTGCACAAAAATAAGGAAGAGTGGACTATCGACAGCTGCACTGAATGTACTTGCCAGGTAAGAAACCTCACATTCATAAATCCTCCATATATAAATTCATGAGCTGAGATTGCGACGTTCTTAATGACTTTCTTTGCCAGAAAGAGTGAATCCTACATAGAAGTAGACATACTATAAAACCCAGAGATACTCTATTTATATTTCATCCTACAGGACTCTGGTATGAATACAGTTTTCATATGATGGCACCATTTTAGAAAGATTATGCAGAGACTCATTCTGATAAAGCAGTTAACACATGTCTAATTCCATGATTTTGAGAGTGCATGTGCTCTTTTCCTAAACACGAAGTAAAAGGTAGCAGCAGCACAAGCTGCTATCAGCTTGCTTCTCAAAATACCTTGTCTCCACCTTCTGTCCTCCCTGAGCCTCGATGAATCTTCTAGCATCTGGTAGCTACCCATGTTTAACTTCTGCTAAACCCAAATAACTCTTAACAGAAAATAACTAAGGAATATTGGAGAAATGAAGAGAAATAGGGATAGGTCAACGTTTAGCTGAGACTGGAATGAACTTCACATTGTATCAGCTCTAATTACAAGTGCTTGTACTTTAAACAGGCTGTTGTTTTTTCCTAAGTGCTACAGAAGTTTTTTTATCATTTGATCTTTTCACCTCCAAGTTCAGGCTCCGCAGACTGTATTATATTCCATTCGCTCACCATGATTCTCAAAATTCTTTGCAGAACTCTGCCACTATTTGCCAGAAGATCTCGTGCCCTCTAATGCCGTGTTCCAATGCCACCGTTCCTGATGGAGAGTGCTGCCCTCGGTGCTGGCGTAAGTACTTAAAAATACCTCATCCTTCTGCAGCAATTGGCTCCAGCTAGACATTATTCTAAATCGCACCACAACTAGGTTTAGTCTCTAGTCTAGGTGGAGGTAACTTAGCCTGATGGCATTTTGCAATTTGAAACTCAAATGAGTATCCATCACTAAAAAGCCTGTGGCGTGTCAACTGCTGTATTTACCTGGAATTGCCACTGCTCTACAGAATGACCACTGTCATTCTGAAAATTACAACACTGCAGTCAGATCTTAGATCTTACTGCATTTTCACAGAGAGAGAAAGGGTTTGGGGGCTTTTGGGATCTGAGGCTTTAAGACAAAATTCAAAAGGAGCTCTGAAATACAAGAATTAGCACGTGCAAGTACATAGGCAGGAGAGGCTAGTGAGGTATATTAGACAGCTGTAATATATTCACTATAGTAATACATGAGCTGTAGCTGTAATATATTCACTATAATATAGTGAATTCACTGTAATATATTCACTAGCAATGTCTCTCTAGAGCAAACTAGCACAGAAAGGTGTAAGAGCACTTCTTGTTTTGGCATAACGTTCCTTTTGGATCTGAACAACAGTTTCTTTTGGATCTGAATGCAGGACAGGCTCTTGCATACTAATTGGGTATCCTTGTGTCTTAAAGTAAGCTGGAGGTTGACAGTAGAAACTGCTCAGTACCTGTCTGAGCTGGAAATCCATAGGTGATGTGCATGGGCACTGATACATTCATGGTGTTTATCTTGTAAAAAAGAGGCCTGTAGTTTTTTTGAGAAGTCTTATGTCCATTTGGAAGAGGAGTGAGGGAGAAAAGACTATGGAGAACATCCCTGCAGTTTCACTTAGGCTATAACAGACCCGCATACCTTTGCAGCTAGCGACTATGCTGATGATGGCTGGTCGCCTTGGTCTGAATGGACATCATGTTCCGTGACCTGCGGGAATGGGATTCAGCAGCGAGGACGCTCCTGTGACAGCCTCAACAACCGCTGCGAGGGCTCCTCTGTGCAAACGCGGACTTGCCACCTTCAGGAGTGTGATAAGAGGTGTAAGTACTTAATCTGCTCACCCTGGTACTAAAACACAGGGTACTTTTATTGGCTTAATACTGAACAGCAAAGATTATCCTGCTAAGCTGCCCTCTCACAGAGAGGGAGTATTGGCTTTGAGCTCTGCAGACTTCCCTTCTGAAGGTAGAAGGGACTGGATAGTTCATGCAGTACACAGGCATGTCTAGTCACTGCTCCCAAGTCAAGACTTCAGGGAAACATAGGTGTGGGGTTTCTTCAGTGAAAGAACAACTGGGTGGTCTGCGATGCTGCAGTCATCCAACATCTTGAGTGTTTGGTCCAGTTTTGGTACTCTCTAGTTTCTAGGAGCTGTGCAACTAAAGGCTGTTCTTCAAAATATGTTATTAATAACAGATTTTTCTCTCTATCCTGCAGTTAAACAGGATGGTGGCTGGAGCCACTGGTCACCATGGTCATCATGTTCTGTCACTTGTGGCACGGGCGTGATCACAAGAATTCGTCTCTGTAACTCTCCAGTACCACAGCTGAATGGGAAACCTTGTGAGGGTGAAGCAAGAGAAACCAAATCCTGCCAGAAAGATCCTTGCCCAAGTAAGTATGTCCAGGTACCAACTACTGCTCATCAGCTTAAATAGTGACATTTTTGAACAGGCAGCTGCTGTCGTTTCTAGCAGTCTTCTCTTTAAGAGGTTTCATACAAACTTTCTGTTGAAGTTGGAGTCCATTAATTAGAGCTGTTTGTCTGGACAATGCTTGAACTGCTGTCACTATAAAAGCAGCAGTGTTTAGTCAGTGAGCTTACAAACCAGTTACAGAGCTGAATTTAAATCTGAACTTGTCTCCTAATTTCTACCTCTCTTCAGTTAACGGCAACTGGGGCCCATGGTCTCCATGGGATGCCTGCACAGTCACCTGTGGTGGAGGACTTCAAAAGCGCAGTCGTCTCTGCAATAACCCTGAACCTCAGTACGGGGGAAAGACTTGTGTAGGTGAAGCTAAGGGGACTCAGGTCTGCAACAAACAGGACTGCCCAGTTGGTGAGTACACCTTTTCCTACAAACATCTGAACATTGTGGTCCATCTTGAAAGCATTAATTATGGCGAAAGTCCCTAAAACACAATCTTAATTTTCAACTGGCATATTGCAATGTACCCAGTGCTGCAGCAGTTTGGTAGGTGTTCCTCATCCTAACGCTGTCTGATTTGTTTCAGATGGGTGCCTGTCTAATCCCTGCTTTGCGGGAACAACGTGTACCAGCTCCCCTGATGGCTCCTGGAAGTGTGGCGCCTGTCCCGCTGGCTACCATGGGGATGGTGTCCACTGCCAGGACATTGATGAGGTAAGAGGGATAGTCTGTCTCTTGAAAGGGAACAGAAAAGAATGGGAAGGGAAAACAATCCCAGGATTTTACAACACTGATGTTCTTTCTTGTACTCCCTCATTTCAGTGCAAAGAGGTTCCTGATGCCTGCTTTGTCTTCAATGGAGTGCACAGGTGTGAGAACACTGAGCCTGGGTACAACTGCCTGCCTTGCCCTCCGCGTTTCACTGGGACGCAGCCCTTCGGCCGCAGTGTTGAGGATGCCATGGCTAACAAGCAGGTGTGCTCAACTTGAGATCTCTTCTGCATTACAAACCCTCAGGCAGCTTCTAGACAACGAAGAAGCTAAGCACTTTGAGGAAGAGGGAAACAGGACTTGGTATATTTGATGAAATGCCATCCTTTGATTCAGAATCAGTGTTAAGCTCCTCAGTTGGAATTCAGAATGAGTTTTAAAATTCTTCTCCTAGGCCATAGGAAGCTTCAGATATTATATTCAATTTAGGAGAATAATTTCCTAAGTATTCACTTACCATTTAACAGTATGACTTGAAGGTTCTTAAGTGCTTGGTTCCACTTGACAGGAAGAGGTTTGAGCAAGTAAATAACAACTGGTTATTAGTAATTAGTGCTAAGACTACTGTTGGAGCTGGAGAGTGGAGAGAAAGGAAGGGATGAGAATTTTTTCCTTCTAATTGCAGGATCTCTGATCAGAAAAGCCATGTATTCTTCATGCCTTATTGTTATCTCTGGGGGAAATAAGGGATTCAAAAGATGCTTCCAGTGGATTTACTTATATGGTCTTCTAGGTTTGCAAGCCACGCAATCCCTGCACAGATGGGACACACGATTGCAACAAGAATGCCAAATGCAACTACCTTGGCCACTTCAGCGACCCAATGTATCGCTGCGAATGTAAACCTGGCTATGCTGGCAATGGCATCATATGTGGAGAAGATACTGACTTGGATGGATGGCCAAACGAGAACCTTGTCTGTGTTGCCAATGCCACCTACCACTGCAAAAAAGTAAGTTTCTGCTGCTTTTCTGTCCACTGTTTTAAGAGCTTGCCTATCTGAGGAATATACAAATTACTTGTGATGTAAGGCAAAATACTTGTGGCTTGAGGTGTAGAGCAAGCTGCTCTCTAATTAGAGCTATTAAATCTTCCTCTGTGCACACAGGACAAGGGAAATACTTCTCTGTGTAGAAGTACACTGTCATGATAGGAATAGCTTGGTGTTGCCTTATATATTCCTGCAATGTGGGGGAAAAAAGCTTAAAATTATAAATGTTTATTACAAATGCTTTAGAAAGAATGTAGTTCAAGCTATACCTGTATCAACTCTTCTGACAGAGAACCACTTTCAGGGCAAGAAAGAGGGTACGTTCCTGGCTTTAAAAGTGATTTGAACTAAGGATTTGACACTTAACCTCATAATAGTATGACTAGCTAAAAGCAGTAAAGTTATAGTAAAATCATACTTGATGATTGATATATTATGATTGCACCTAATGATTATACCATGCCCGCTAAAACTATTGTAGTTCATGCCAGCAGTAAACACAACTATGTACTTCCTACTTCCTAGGACAACTGCCCCAATCTGCCAAACTCTGGGCAGGAAGACTATGATAAGGATGGGATTGGTGATGCCTGTGACAACGATGATGATAATGATGGTATTCCTGATGACCGGGTAAGACAACACAAGGAACAACCTTTGTGAACAAAGCTCTCCCATCCCCTTTCTAGAGCCAGGGTCTAACTTTTTGACCATAATCTGAAGAGTAGAGCATTAAGAAACTGCTGGCTCTGACAGCTGTTCTTGAAACCTTTACATATGCCTAGCTATGCAGGCAAAAACCTCCTGCAGCTGGTTGAACTTCAGAAGTGAATTTTCATTTTTATTCAGCCCTTCTGAAACTCAGGCAAGCAAAGGAGTGTTTTGAGATAAAAGTATTTCATTTTTAACTATTCCTTCCCCCTGCTCCTCCTTTCATACAGCAGTGTAAGCAGAATAGGGTTTTGTTAAAGGTTTGATTGGGATCTTTCTAAATCTTTCCCTTCTCCCTTTCAGGACAACTGCCCATTCATCTACAACCCCCAGCAGTATGACTATGACAGGGATGATGTTGGTGACCGCTGTGATAACTGCCCCTACAATCACAACCCCGACCAGATTGACACTGACAACAATGGAGAAGGAGATGCCTGTGCAGTGGACATTGATGGAGACGGTGCGTGTCCCCTGACCACACCTTTAAGCTAATCACAAATTGATCAAATACTGACTTATGTGGTACCACTGGGTATGAAATTCCAGTCGGAGGTTAAACACAAAAACTCACCTCTGCTTCCAGGACGTAATGGCTATCGAAGTAACACAGCTAATGGAAAGTTGCCTTGCAATATACCCTGTTGGAGGTGGCTAATTTTAGCCCTATTTTCACTGTCAGGGAGCAGAAAGGAGGGTTGGGGCAGCTGGTGGTGTGTCAGGGCTCTACACGGGTCTTTCTGCTTTCACTTTTTTTTATGGCCAAATGTTATGACTTTCAACAGCTTTTCTTTGTGCTATTTATATTCTGGGCTTTCATTCATGAGCTCTCTTTAACTTTCCAGGTGTCCTTAATGAAATGGACAACTGCCAGTATGTCTACAATGTAGACCAGAGGGATACAGACTTGGATGGAGTTGGAGATCAGTGTGACAACTGCCCACTAGAACACAATCCTGACCAGGTAGGGGATTTGCATTGCACAGAAGGTGGATTTGAATTAAAGAAACGGGATCTCTTGTGTGTGTTAGATAATATTTTAAGAACAAGTTACAGCTGAAATCTGCTTTGGTATACATCATTCTTGTTGGCTAGCCAAGTGGTGCCTTTATCAGATCACAGGGTGTGCTAACAATTCAAACAGCTACTAGGTATTTTCTCAGATGAGCAGAATGCTTCTAGTGAAGGTCTGTGAGACTACTGCATAAAACCATCAGATACAGTGACTCTCATACTATGGTTCTGAAATTCCTGGGAGCATTGCATGAAACTTAGATGGAGAGGAACTGCTCTCTTCAGTATCCCATTGACTGCCAGGATATGTACTTTATCAGGCTGCTCCTATACAGAAATTCTGTTGGTAATCAAAGCTTACATGAATGAGATGAGGGCTGAAGGAGCTGGCCACCTTAAAGTTGGGTTTCAATCTTTCTAGAACAGAAGCAATAGCCAAATGCCTCTTAAACATAATTCCAGTACTTGCGGGATAGGCTACACATTATAAAATATGCTCAGAGGAGAGAGACTTCTCAGGCATCATTAGGTATCTCAAACATGATCAGTCATTAAATATAGCCTTGCATTTTAGTTCCTATAAACATAAGGTTTATAATCTTTCTTTAACCTTTGTCCTTACATGCAAAATAGCTGCATTTCAAAAAAAATCACTTCTTTACCAATGTAATGAAGCACAAAAGGATATTCTGAGACTTGCAAAATTCTCCTATTTAAAGTCTAAGGGGAACCTGGTCTCTCTCACAGTTTGTTCAAAGACATTTTAAGGCAAAAGTGGATAAAGCTTGTGCTCTCCTGTCAAGTACAGAGCTTTAAGATTAATAGCTTCAGGGACATAACTGGAACACTTCTAACCCTTCTAATTAGAATGGTTAGAAAAGCTGCTGCGTATCAGTGGAATTTTGGCTAATACTGTCATCTAGCCTATACATAGTGATACTTAAAAGATTTAAACCTTAATAAAATTAATTTCAATTGTCATTTGCTTGAGTAATCTCCCCCCTGAGAGGAGAAAGTGGCTAAATATCCATTCTACTTTTCCATTACTCACAGGCAGCGCTTTCTTTTAACACTTTGAAATATTACCTTAAGTCTCCAAGGCTTTCAAACACTTTCTCCTCACCAAGCTGTAGAGGCAGAGATTAAATTCCAAACTGCAGAGCTAGTAGTTTATTGGAACTGTGTGATATGTCATCAGCATCAGTGTGGTCATCATGCATGCTGGCAGGACTATGAGACTAAGCCTTGAGGTAGCCTCTGAGATAAATGTTTTTTTCTTATTTCAGAAACAGACTAAGTAAATGACCAGCTAAAATATGTGATCAACAACTACAGACTTTGTAGACTAAGGCAGTAATAGTCTTATAGGCTTCTTATCCCAATTAGTTCTAGCTATTAAGGCTTCTATTTCTGTATTTTTTTCAAAAGTGTTTTTAAATATCCTTTATTTTCCCCCCCCCTTCATAGGAGGATACTGACTCTGACCGCATAGGTGATGAATGTGACAACAACCAGGACATAGATGAAGATGGTCATCAAAATAACCTTGATAACTGCCCCTATGTGCCCAATGCTAATCAAGCTGACCATGACAAGGATGGAAAAGGTGATGCCTGTGACCATGATGATGACAACGATGGCATCCCTGATGACAAAGATAACTGCAGACTGGTTGCCAACCCAGATCAAGCTGATTCTGATGGTAAGATTCTGGTACCGCCGTAACTTAATTTTAAGGGTCTCTTCCAACTCTTGATATGTTATTTTCCTACTCTTCTGTGCTGGAGAAGTTACTTTTAAGTAACAAAGAGTGTCTGTACAGATGCTACATTATCCAGTAAAAGCAAGGAATAACTTAAATGACCACATACTCAGCTTATTGCTGATGATGCCTGAAATCTCAGGATGGAGAGGAAGGGCACTTGCACAGTACCCGATCTGGCAGCTGCAGTGCTGACTGCCCAGGTACTTCTGGCAGACACACACCTTGCAGTACAGATTTCAACCCCACACCATAAGATTTTTATAACAACTATGGTAACAAACAATTGCCCGTGCCTGATTTCTTGGAATTTGTCACAGTAAAATTGCTTATACCCTGCAGGTGACGGACGTGGAGATGCTTGCAAAGATGACTTTGACCAGGATAGTGTGCCAGACATCGATGATATCTGCCCTGAAAATGTGGACATCAGTGAGACTGATTTCCGACGATTTCAGATGATTCCCCTGGATCCCAAGGGAACATCCCAAAATGATCCCAACTGGGTTGTTCGTCACCAGGGCAAAGAACTGGTTCAGACAGTCAACTGTGATCCTGGACTTGCAGTGGGTAAGGGGAATATTTTAATCTTGCAGGCATTGCACCACTGCTCAGAGCAGAGGGGAGGCACTGACAAACTACTAGATTTTTCTTAAGCATCAAAAAAAACCCATGGTCTCAAACTGCCTCCTTTAATGCCCATTTAGGTTTTGATGAATTCAATGCTGTGGACTTCAGTGGCACATTTTTCATCAACACAGAAAGAGATGATGATTATGCTGGCTTTGTATTTGGCTACCAATCTAGCAGTCGTTTCTACGTCGTCATGTGGAAGCAGATCACTCAGTCTTACTGGGACACGACGCCAACCAAAGCTCAGGGCTACTCAGGTCTCTCCATCAAAGTAGTGAATTCCACCACAGGTCCAGGGGAGCATCTTCGTAATGCTCTGTGGCACACAGGAAACACTCCCGGGCAGGTAAGAGTGGCACTTGGATAAACCACTTCTCTGCATGATAAGGCAGCCCATCCTTCTAACCAGTTAGACACTCGAGTCTGCATCTCCTGATCAGGAGATTTGCTTCTTGGCAAAGACAAGGAATAACTTCATAATGATCCCCAAATGTGCAAAATCTTATATAAAAGTTAATGGGAATACTCCCTGCAGAAAGGGTATGCAGCACAAAAGAATGCCTCGGTTCTGGATTACTGAAGTATGTTCCCATTTATTTAAAAGCCAAGCTTAGTTTCAAAAGACCCCATTTCAGAGCCCACAGACTAATGTAATCCTTCCTCCAAACAATCAATCATCAAGACCCTTTCTGCCAAAAGAAGTGTGTCTCAGAGGTGTGATTAATTAACTGTTTTTCGTAGGTGAGAACTTTGTGGCATGACCCTCGTCACATAGGCTGGAAAGACTTCACAGCGTACAGATGGCGCCTTAGCCATAGACCAAAGACTGGCTACATCAGGTGAGCACCGTGCTTTTATCTGCAAGAATAACCAAAAGTTAAAAATGATTTATTGTAAGTTAGAAACCTGTAAGATAGCCCCAACAGAGGTTTGTCAAAAATAACTCAACAATGTCTTTTTGTAGGGTTGTAATGTATGAAGGGAAGAAAATCATGGCAGACTCGGGACCAATCTATGATAAAACCTATGCCGGTGGTCGGCTAGGATTGTTTGTCTTCTCTCAAGAAATGGTGTTCTTCTCAGATCTGAAATATGAATGCAGAGGTAAGGAAGGAGGACACTTTATTGATGTGACTTAACTTACTGATTCCTCAGCCTACCCTTCAAAAAAAAAAAAAAAAAAGCTTTGAGAAAGCTGCTCTAAGGACAGAATGAGACAGATCAAAAGAAAGGAGCTAAATGTCATTTTGTGGAATAGTTTGTTCATGATCTTTCGTGGCTTGATTTTCAAGCAAATTCTGCAGGTATAAACAGGACACATTTTTGCTATGCTCAACACTTGGAAAATCGTATAAAATTTTAAGCATATTTCTATCCTGCAATACCAAAGGAGTGGGAATCTACCTTAGATATATGTTTCCTAAACTACTAAATTACTGTTTTGGAGAAAATCAGAATGAATCAACACAGATGGCAATCTAAGATGAAAATGTAGAATTCTGATTTACGAAGAAAGTCCTATCTCATATGCACATTTGTTTACAAATGAACAAATCAGAGCGCACGTGTCACCCACAGTTCAGAGGTGACGTGTATAGTAATAGAGCCAGGTGCCCTAGTCTTCCTTAAATTGTGACTTTGTTATAAAAGTGTTACATAAGTAGATTCTAAAGCTTAATTTGAGGTACATAAGCACTTTCAGTATCCTCTACCAAAATATCTTTAATAAAGGACTTCAAGTATGATTAGGTCTAGAAAGTAATGCTTAATATAGAAACATTTAAATATCTGTCTTTTTTCTTTCTACAGACCCATAATCACAAGATTACTGGATCCAGAGACTATTTAAAAATGCTGGTATTGCACCTTCTGAAATGTTTAGCCTTAAATCCTGGGACCATTATATTATTCCTTCCTTTCTTCTTTCTGCATAAATGTGGACTCAAAACACATGACCTGCCTCAAGAGAATGCTTCTGAAAGAATGAAAGTGAGATCACACTTGGTATCTGACCTCTGCTGGAATGGAAGGAAACAAATGTCTCTTGCAAATGAGAGTTGTCTTCATGGAAAAAGCACACTTCTTTCGGGAGGAAAGACATTTGTTTTGCTGTTTATCACAGTGCGGTGTCACTGCCTCGCTAACTGGAGGTCCCATGGAGTAGCATTTTGTAAAAAGAACATCCTTGGATGTGCTGTGGACTACTTAAACTAAAGACCTTTCATTGTGTGGGGAGAAGAGTTCTTAGGGTGGGAGGGTAAATTCTAACCCTTCTTTCTTTAAGGGAGGAAGGGGAGTAACTTTTTTTGATGGGGTTTGTGCTACCTTGGTTTACATCTATTTAACTTGGAGAAATGATTATCCTCTTTATTTTTCCATATCTTTCAGATGAAAATGTAGGCCTTGACTTTGAGGGGACAGGAGGCAGACAGCTAGATCAGCTGCTCTATTACACAGGACAAGACAGATATCCTCTTCCCACCTCCCACCATGGTAATCAGTCTTGGGATAAAAATTGGCACACTGGATCACATCAGCTTGGGGAGAACTGGGAATCACCATTGGATTCTGTCTTTGCCTGCTTAGATGCATCTTCCTTACCCTGTCTGACAGCATTTAAAGGTGCCAGAGCAGCAGCATCTCAACTAGCGCTGTGCTGTCCTCCAGGGAACGAGCATGTGCTTCCTGCTTTTTATGGTTAAAAAGGCACAAAAAACAGTATCCATGAGAAACATTCCTTTTCCTACATGCCATAGATGCTTTAAACCCCTCATTTCTTGGGGAGGGGGAAGGGGCTTGTTGATAAAATACTTAAATTGTAAAATATTTATTTTTCCCTATCCTTGATGTTATAATGATTGAGGGATTATTGATTAGAACAAAATGCGTCAAGACTATCCACCTAATCATTGTTACCAGTCTTCATGACTGCAAGATTGTAAATACAGATTATTTATTAACTCAGTTCTCTACTGAAGTTAGAGTGTTTGGGTTTTCTGGATTTTTTTATTATTTTATTTTCAGTTGAGAAAAGTCTTGTTTGGAGCAGATAGCTGTAATGTCTTTGCTAAAAAGAGCAATTTTTTCCCTGCAGGATTTGAGGCCCTGGGACACGGGGCAGGGTGGGGAAGGGCCTGCTTGTTTTTCTCAGTCTGAGCGCGGCGGTGGCTTTTCCTTTCCCTGTGCAAGGCAGGCGCTGGCCTGGCACGTTCCTTGTGCAGCCTTCAACCTCCAGGGCTCTTGGGGCAGAGCAGTTCCTGCCTCTCAGCCCAGGCACTGGAGAGCAGGGACCACCTTTTCTGTGCCTAGCAGCGAGCACTGCAGCGTGTGCGGCAAGCGCAGAGCTCCTGCACTGCAGGGGCTGCAGAAAGAGGCCTAACGACCGCCCTGAATTCAGACTGTTTCAGTGCTGTTTGGGCCGCTGCAGGCCACTCAGTGTAACCTACTGGGGCAGCTGCAACGAAGGAATTCTTCACAGATGGGAATTCTTCACAGACTAGCCAGGATTTGGGGAGCTCCTCGGAGAAGAGGGAGAGGCCTTGCTGTACATTAACCGATGACCGCTTCCCCAGTGCAAGGGGCAGCAGCCTTATGCCTACAATATTTCCTCCAAAGGAATATTTCCTCCAAAAAAGGAAAAGAAATGAACACAGTGAAAGTTTTACATACAAATATTACCTCATTGTTGTGTGACTGAGAAAAACCTTAGAATCAAGCAGAGTTCAAGTGTCTAACAAACTTTAAAGCTACTGTAGTACTAAAAAGTTAATGCTGTACATAGTCAAAAATTCTTTGCAGAAAAGTGTGTTCCCAGTAAGAAATGGCATTGGAAAAAATGCCAAGTACAATTTCTAATGTTGTGTTATATTTTTTTCTGTCATCTTGTATACCATTGCTTGTATTTTTATAAATTATTTTTCTTGTTGCCCTTGTTATAGTTAATCACGTAATGGTGTAGATACGCTATTTAAATAATTTATCATGAAATGCTACCTGTAGAGTTAGTATTTCTATTTTTATAAAATGTTTGCACACTGAACTGAAGATTTTTTGCTTCCCTCTTCCCCATGTTTTTGCTAGCATAATTTTCTAAGAATATGCTTTTTTGTAAACATTTTTAACCATTTTCCATTTTAAAGCTGTGTAAGTTGTACAATAAAGCTTCTTACATACAAGGAACAATAAACCACCATGGACATTTATATTTACAGCTTCCTGATCTAGTCTTATTTGTTCTTTAACCTATCAGCAATGCATGTAAGTAGGGCAATACATAGCCCTGTGATTCATACCAAACCAGCCTTCAAAAGAAGACATCTCTACAGTCTTTACACAGAAACAATGATTATCCTGGAACTAGAAGGCAGCTGGGTCAAGCTGAGATTTCATCCCTGGTCTAAGCACCTCTCCTGCTGAACGGGTTTCTGCAGCTAGGGAGCATGAACCATCAACCTACTTTGATGCTCAAGTTATCACTGAGGCTTCATGTAAGTGTAGAAGCAGCCCCCCTGCCCTTCATAAAGCCACAGCGCACAAGAACTTCAGGAATTTTAATCATTCCCAGGCAGGCCTTCCTCATTTCTCTTCACAGGGTGGGCTATTTACTTGTCGGTATCTACTCTACACTGACAGGGGTAGAGTAATTGCAAAGCTGATGATGTGGCTCTAAATCAAGTGCTGGAACACGCTGCTCAAAGTAAGAGCAGTAACACTAGTTCCTCAGTCTTTACTTAGGACTTCAGTTGTGGCCTGAGCTCTCTAGCAAAGCCAGGTGCCAGAGGGAGAGAGCTATATCTGCTGCCAAGAAGCAAACTTAAGGGGTCTTGCAGAAACACAGACTTAATCTTTTTATCTCTTTCTCCCGAAGCAAGTTCTACACTGGCATAGATTTAATTAAGCTTTACACATTTCTTTTTATTTTCCCCTTTTAACTTTCCCTTTACATAGCTGCTAAGAAACTGAAATGACAATTAAATTTTACTTATATTTTTCCTTTTCTAGAAAGAGTATTTGATGCTCTATAATGCATCTCCTTCTTCATGATCAAAATAATGTAGATATATTTATGAACATATATTCATATGTATGCTATATATATTAAAGCATCTTACAACTTCACAGTGATGCAGCTCATGGAGTTGAAAGCACTCATGAGAAGCCAAGTCATCAATTATGCAGCTCTGACCACTTCTCTGGTAGCAGCACAAGCTACCAAATGCCTGGACCATGAGCATGGTCAGACCAACTCAACTTCAAAAATCTTTGTGTAGAGCAGAAAATGATGTTCCTACCTAGCGCCCTTTCAGTGCAGAACCATTCTGCCTCCTTTTGGGTGGTTCACAGGAAACCTCAAATGACCCCACCATGCTCACAGCCCTGCTAGCTGCATGAAAGGGCCGGCAAGCACGTGGTCTTACCTAACCAAGACTCACATGAACAGGAGCTGCAAGTTCAGCTGGATCTCTACCTGCAGAGCCTTGCTACAGTCTGCAAATTACAACGGGGCTGCCCTGCTCCGCTGAGTACAGAAAAAGCTCTGTCTTTATATGAAAAAAATGGGAAGAACTGGCCATGCTAACCCACAGGAAAGGGAACCCCTGCAAATACAAAGGGCAGTTCCTTCCCTGCCCCGGCTCTCCCTTTCACAGCCATGGTGGTGCAGGCAGGGCCAGGGTAAAGAGGAAAGGGAGAGAGTGGCCTGAGGAGGAGTTCAGGTTCCTGCAGCATAGTGGCAAGAAGAAACTTTGGTTTTGTTCTCTTCTGTTGTCGTAATTACAGAATAGCTGAGGTTGGAAGAGACCTCGGGAGATGACCTAGTCCAACCCTTGATTAAAGGATCACTTCTCAGAACCCACGAGAATCAGAGCTGCTCTAAGAGCAGCTGAGAGGCAGTAAGTACACAGCATTTCAAGAGATCAGCCACAACAGAAGCTAGTTCTGCTTCGCCTTTCAATCACTGAGGCAAAAATACCTTGTTTATGGTGAGAGTGACGGCAAAGACAACGCCGAGTCCCATTCTGGCACGATAGTTTTTGTTGTTGTTTTTCTGTCACTAATCTTCTGAAGACAGTCCCCTGCACCTTATTTTATCCCAGTGAGAACAAGGAGGAGAAGAGCAAAAATCTCCTGACCTGTCACTCCTGACTCCACTGGAACGTGGAGAGGCTGCTGTGTGGCTGCACTGCCAGGGTAACCCCGTCCATCCTGTGCAGGACGGCTGCACCAGCGGCTCCGCGGCTCTGCTCTCCAACGCGCTGCCTCCGAGGGGCACCACGGGGCACAACTGTGAGAAAGTGCCTGCAGAAACACCTTCACCATATTTGCAGCAAGTAGGAAATAATCTGGATTCAACAACATATCTGCACATATACATACATATGTTTATACAAAATCCTAAGTTTAAAGAAGAGAAGCCTTAGTCCATGAAAAACTATAACACAGGTGTAATCCATCAGAGAGCAGCATCTGCCCAAGGGAAAGGAAGAATGATGCCCATGATTTGGCAGTGATATATGAAGTTCCCAATTGCCACTAATGTGGGGGAAGATGCTCTTGGCAGTCCATTCCCATGATCTTGTTTGAGCCTAAGCCAAACTTTCACTCTAATTTATTATATCCATTTACACAGCATATATCAGTGAAGCATCTGAACTGGAGATGATACATGGCTTAGAATAATAAAGGCAAGCCATGTGTCTTGTGTTAACCGATAGGTTAACTCCACGCACTGTCCCTTGGGGAGTGCAGTTGCTGTGGGACACAAGAAAGGGCTGTAGATGAGGGAAGGAAAGCCCATACTTACCCAGGCTGAAAACTTACAGACTGAGCAGGAAGAACATGGAAAGTGGCTACACTCTACAAGAGCAGCTAACTCCACACGTGTAGTCATTGGGAAGCGTCCTGTTCCCAGCTCCCTGCAGTCTCTTCAGAGGGACACGTCAATGCAGCACCATGTGCTGCTTCTAGTGTCCAGGGTACCAGGCCAGCCTTGGGGATAATTCAACCTCTCAGCTTAATGATACTGCAGAGAGAGAATCACAAGTGCAATGTTTTCTTATGATATTGTGTCCTTCCTAAAGCCCATGTAAATGCAGTTGCTTAAGTTTTCATTGCAATAAACCTATGTTCAGCACGTATAGTTTAGCCTAGAAACCTAACTGATTGAGATAAAGACTGAAATAACCATCACAAGGGAAGCATCTCAATGACAACAATGCACATGACCACTGATACCACTGTGATTTTATAGCAATGTAAACTAGTAATTGGTTGATTTTCAACATAAATTCACCCTAGAAAGGATTGCTCGGATTATAGGAGAGAGAAGATTCTTAAAGCATCTGCAAGATCTTTCCTATTCTTTACTCCAGATTCAGATGTATTCCAGATGTATTTCAACAGCAAGTTAAAAAAAAAAAAGTGATGGAAAAGATGTTCTAAATCCAAATTACCTGCCTGTAAATCAAGATCAAGTTCAATTACTTTGTCACTCTAGATATTAATGTGTTTCTCTATGAGCATTCCAGTTTGCTTTAAAAAAAAAAAGAAAAAAAAAGAAAAAAGGAAAGGATACAACAGATTCAACTACAAGCAGTGAACTATTTCACATAGGCTTAAATAATGACAGGGAGTCTTTTATTCCAACCATTGCACCTGGATTCCAGCCAATCCCTCAATGAAACATATAATTGGATAACTGTAGGTTATAGCTTTGGTAGCATTCAAGTGCTCCCATTCTATTTAGAAAGGAAGCACTTTTCCTGACCTTTAAATCTAGCTTCAAATAAAAGAGCAATTCTTTTTCAACAAATAAATCTGCTGAGGACATAAAAATTCACAGTTACTATTTTCTGCTAGATTTTAAAAACCTTCTTAATTTAACTGCTTCCCAAGTATCTGCCAACTGATCTTGTTTTCTGCGTCTACCATTTAAAGTGCAAGATTCTCAGAAGTGGTGCTCTTTGGGGCAGTTGCCACAGGAAACACTCTTGGAAATGTAAAGAATTTAACAGATTTTGCACCTAAAAAGCAAAAGAGATTTTATTTAAAACTCCAGCCAGAAAACCATTCAAAGAAGGGAAAGAAAGAGAATAACCACAATCTCATACTATTTTCTGAAATTTTACCTGAGAGGTTTTTTTTTTTTTTTAATTTATAAACTGCAAAAGTTCTGATCATTACTGAGATGACAAAAACTCAGCTGAAAATAAGCCTCTTGTCAGATCCTCCCAGATGGGAAGGTGATTGCATCCTTTCTAGCACATGATGACTGACATTCTTTGTCGTACTTCTAGATGAGTCCTTGCTTCTCTGATGACCTGTTTTAGAAAAGTGTGTAAGAAAGCAACTATTGCCTCTCTGGTCTCTGCAGTAGATCATTTTTGCATGGCCTTTTCTTAATCTGTGTCCCAAGTGTGCAGAGACTCTACAGGAGTCCTCTCAGGAAATGAGAGGGAACACATGCTCTAGAGCTCCACAGAGTAGGTGAAACTACTGGCTTGGTAGTCTGGCCTTGAAAAGTGAATTCTGATTGCGGATTTTTGCATGCCTTTTTCCTTTTTTCTTAATCATAAGGCCTTCTTTTTTCACCTGTATTATAGTTACTTTTAACTTAAACTGCAACACTGCATGTACAAGAATAAAATGCTGTATTAACCATAACTTCACCTCTTTTATCATCACTGTCTATAGTAAACAGTTTTTTTAAACAGGAAATTTAGTCTTTCACTTCTCTTTGAAAATGAGGAAGAGTGTCCAATTGCTGTAAAGCTGCATAGCTACTGTAAATCTGCTCCGATTTTTTATGTACGGTATACTAAGCTCAATACTACATGGATCTTAACCATCCAACCCAAATATATGTACTTATGCATGTGTATGTATACACATGTATGTGTATAATATATGTGTGTGTGTATATATATATACACATGCACACACACATACACAGAGTGCTCTGTTAATCTTATTAACAGAGTACCAAAGTACTAAACAATTTAGCAGCAGGTCATGAAAATGATTCAGATAATCACCCTTATTTTCCTATTTCAGAGGAAAACACTATGAGCTTTGTTATTTAGAAAGGCCAACGGAGCAGAATCGGAACATGCCTGCTACAGTAAATCAGTATTGGCAGCTGAGCCCTGGCCACCACCAAACTCTAGCACTACATTTATGTGGTAAAGAGCCTTGGTGGTGATGGCCAAATGTTTTGGCTGTATCTTGCTCATAAAATAGATGCACCAAATCTGAAGATCTTCATGGTTATTTTCCTTTCACCTGTAGTATGTTTTTAGTATTAAATAATTCACTCTGTGCTGTAACAGCCTACTGGGAAATAAGGAGCACAAGACAGTATAAAACTACACACAAACTTTGTGTTCCCATGATATAAGACAGATCTCAAAGCCCAGGGGTAGCTTTAAAATCAGTCTCATTTGCTCTGCTATATTTTGAGACGAAAACAGCTAGAAAATGTTGTAAAAAATAAAGCTAGTGGACAGAATCTTTTGCAAAATAGCACTTAGCTGAACAAAGATCTTGATTTGCAAAATCTGTTTCCAAATCCTGAGTTAGGTTGCACATGAAAATTCATTTAAACACCCTAGTCATTCTTGTTGCATCACTACACAGGATACCAGTCACCCCGTTGCCGTCCAGCTGGCAGTCTGGTTGGGAGCGAGCCCTAGGAGGGGGTTATTGTAGGACACAACAGAGACACACTGCAAAAACAAACCAAAAAAACAACAACAACAGGAATTCTCCTTGGCTCGACTTTCCTTTTCCCTGCTACTGGGGATGTTTCGACAAATCTCTGTCTTTTGTATCCCTTTTAATAGAGCTTATATCAATAAAGGTGTTTTGCCAAATAAAATTATTTTCTCTAGTTTTACTTAAAAAATGAAGAAAAAATCCACAAAACAGTATTTGCATTGGCATGTCATCTGTTATGTCAAGCAAGAAATAAAAAGCCTCCCAAAGAATGTCTGAGTTGGTATAATGCAGAAGGAGCCAGGCACAGATAGTTAACTAAGTAATTTTCAACACAATCCCTGAGTTTGGGTATCCATCCTAAGAGTCTCTGGAGCGGCATTTTACACAGGTCAAGTAGCAGTAATTTGCAGGGAAGCAACTGGTGCACTGGGTCCTCAGCACTTCCCAAGCCTGGAGGGGAAGCAATGGACTTCTTTTTAATGCTAGACTCGGGATCCACATGTATGCAAAGCTTTATGTTTATCTCAGAAATGCCAGATAAGAACCAAAAAAAAAAAAAAAGAGAGAAAAAAAGAGAGAGAGAGATTTCAGGAAAGTTTTAAGGCCTAGGCACTGTCAAAGCTCTTCCTTGAAGATGCTAAAAAAGGGTTTTTCATAACAGTGAGAGATATAAGACAACAAAAATATATGGAAAGGTAACAATGAATTTTTATTTCTCTTTATATTTTAAATATCCGAAATTCTTGAAACAAACAAAATTTACTTCAATGACTCTCCTAGCTCCTTAATGCTGTTTTTAAGAGGAACCCATAAAGCTAGATGCCAAGGGCCAGGTGCAAACATTGTGGAAACACCACAGTCAATGAACAGCCCTGTATGATTACCACAATTATCATAAGAGACAATAAGGGGGAAAAA
Source organism: Nothoprocta perdicaria (assembly GCF_003342845.1). Classification (NCBI taxonomy): domain Eukaryota; kingdom Metazoa; phylum Chordata; class Aves; order Tinamiformes; family Tinamidae; genus Nothoprocta; species Nothoprocta perdicaria. Next base: position 479,767 of record NW_020456087.1, on the reverse strand, counting down.
AAGAGAAGCTTGTCAGTATTGCTTAGATTATATTTATGATATAGAAAATAAAAATATGACACAGGCTTATAATATTGAAGGACCACAAGAATTACGTTTAGTTGAGTAGATTCACGCAGCACTGTGCAATCTGCTTACACTAATCCTTTCTCACGGGACTGTGGGACAGTGCAGAATGTCCAGCATTTGTTCCTGTTTCTTGTCGCTGTTGCGAAACAACATTTCTTAAAAGCCAAACAGTGGTTTCTAAAGCAAACAACAACAACAAAACAAGAAATTTTTCTAAAAATATTAGAAAAAAGTAAACAAAGTCAGTAAGTATCACTTAGATATGACAAAATTAATGTCCTTTTTACACTTCTTAGTGAAAAATTCAGAGTTGATCAAGCATACCCTATGCCATAATCCATGACTTCACATTATATCCATACATTTCATCTGTTCAAATGTTAAACAGCTACTGTGGTATCTGAGAAAGAATTTGTCTTTAGCTTATGTCAAATGGGAGGCTGTAAAAGGAAATATCTATTAAGATACCTTTGTTACAGTATCTCCTCCCCTATATTTTCAGAAAACCTTATTTTTTAATATTTTCCTCTTATTCTCACCCTACAGAGCATACAATGAAAAACTACAGAACAGTTCGGTAAGCACGCAGAATATTCAAGAGAAATGTTAGGTAAAGGGCAGACAAGCAAAAGGAAGCAGGACCAAATGGAACTGCAGGATCCCAACACAGCCCGCGAGCAGAGGCGAGTGGTTCAGATGCAGCAAGGGCCTGCAGGAGGCTTCACCTTGGCGCAAACCAGCGCGGAGCCGGGCCCGCGCGCTGCACCAAGGCTGCTGCCTCCAGCACGCTGTACCGGGACTGCCAGGCTCTCTAGTTTGGGCTAACTGCATGAAAACCATACATTTTATGTAAGGTGAGACACATAAAATCATTATATACACACAGCATGTGTATGCTAATCAAATCTCATCGAGAAAAGTGGAACTCCAAAAGTTTTATATTTTTGATAAATAGAAATATGCATGTGAATATCTCTCTGTAGTTAAACAGCTACGCATGTATACCTTTATTTATTAGATAGAACACCCCTAGGAAATGTAACGATACAAGAGTTTTTATTTTGTAATCCAGCTGCACCAATATACTATAGTAATCACGTTTTTCTTTTAAGAATAAATTATTTCATGGAATTTCTTGCCATAATGATAATTCATTGCTTTCAGAGAGTCTGAGGTGATACTTATCAGTGTGATGCCATTGCCGTAGACTTAACTGCAGTTTTAGCAAAAGGGCTGTGCAACAAAGCATGTAATCCCTCTCAAATTCCCATTTGCAGCTCATCTGTAGAAAAGAATCATACACTGAATTGCTGAAAGCATATTACTATTTTCAAGTAATAGGGGAAAAGCAACAACAGATCGTGTTAATCATCCACTTAAAACTTAGTAGAGCAACAAAACAGAAAATTTAAAAGGCTGGAAACAATTACCAATTGGCTCGTCCAGCTGAAAAATGACATTTTGATATATGTATTTGGGTAAGTCTGGATAAGTTATCTCAGTAATCGTATGTATTTACATACATATGGCCCTGGTACAAATTATCTTTTTTTTTTTTTTTTAATTCAGAGAAACAGGAATCACTTATCTCCGCAGGCACATGAGAGTTTGCTTAATATATATAGAATTTATTATGAAAATTTATATACATTTTTAATTATGTTAATAAGAATGCTTTCTTAAGATATATACATGCACTTTAAATGATTACAGTAAATCTGTATCACAGGCTACAGTACTATAATGACTAAAAAAAAAATCTGCTAACTCACATCTACACAAATATCATTTTTGCTAACATTGAGTTGCATTACATAAAGTGCAAACCAGATATAGCAAGGTATAAAATCAAGCTATGTATTCATTTAAATGTATTTAAATAATAAGTATATAGTTATTTATGTAATTATTTAAATGATAAATTTAGATATATGTTTTAGCATATTAGTAAACATTAACTGAATCCCACAAAATAATTTAAAATAAAAATTAGTGCCAAATACTCTGCAATTATCTATAATGTAGTAAGGTAAAAACTCAAAATTTTGCATTTTTTTTTATTTTGCCTGATGTAGAAGTGACATCCGTGAAGACTGTTCCTTGTAATTTTATTGGGTTTTTTTTGTTGTTGTTTTTTAAGTAAAAAAGAAGCTATTTAGAGAGTTCAGAAAATTCAGGGCACTTCCAAAAATTTTATATATTGGGTAGCTAAATGACTGCTAAATTAAGATGTACAATTAGCTGTATGGATTTGAGGTCTACATGGCTGAACATTAGAGGACCTCTAGATGATCTCTAAAGGCCCCGTGCAACCTTAAGGATTCTATGATTACTCAACTGCTACTGAAATAAGCAATCAAAACACCACATTGTATTGCTCTATCCCAATGCATGGTTATGACTCAAAAGATCTTTAGATTATCTGATAAACATAACATTAGTCACTTTACAGACTCTTAAAATCTTTACCGTGAGATGCATGGAAATGCATCTCACATCCGTATGTATGTACAGAAAATTGCTTAAGAGCGGCGTGGTTCCTTGCCGTTTCCTTTTCTCTCTTGTGCAAGAAAGTTACCACATATTGACTCCATCCACCCCAGCAGGTCCCAACAGTTACCCAGGCAGGTCACACCACAGGTTACAGAGCACATTCTGCTTGAGTTAATGCACTCCACCTTAAAACACATGAACAGGGAGAAAGCAAAACCGAGGCTGGTGGAAAGATGGAGATGGCTTTAAGAGAACTACCTCTACGCAAACAAGGTTAAAGAGAACTTGAGTTGATGTTAAGGGCACATGTTAAACCTCAGTTTTCCTCCCCGTAGTGCTCAAGAAGCAAGAGGGATAGTGAATCGGTAGCATTTTAACGCTGCAGTAGATGACGTTGTCCCAGCAGACGTGGCTCTCCGTGGTTCCCAGCTCTGCCACGGGCACGTGCCTCCCAATTTGCCTTTCTACAGGTTTGCACTGTAACAACGGCCTCCAATTGGACATATATCCTTTCCTTCTCAGCAGAAAGGTTAAGTACGAGCAATACAAGAAGCAGCACAGATCTGTGGACTTGTAATGCAATAAAGAGACATGAGGATGCCCTTCTACAAAAGCAATGAGCATGCAGAAGTGTTTCTCCAAATTCAGGGGAGGCTGAAAGGATTGAGGGGATTAATTGCTATTACAATGAAATTATAGCCCTCTAATTGTGAATATCTTCATTAGGTCAACATTTTCATGAAAGAAATTAAAGATGCAGAAGAACTTGCTAAAGTCTGGGTTACTTAAACAGTTTGTTTTCCAGAAAGGGAAGTGGCTAAAAATGTAAATGGAGATTTACTAACAAAATTACTATATAACTAATGTAATAAAAGATATTAGAGACACATGCAAAATCTCATTATAGCTTCAGACAAGTTCAGACAGGCTGAATTTATTTTTTTACTAGATAAAGTCTATTTTTTCTTTACTGAACTAAAGGTAGTTTATAAAAATTGTGCAGTGTTTATTCATTTTAGTATCTTCAAGTTTGAATTCCCTGAAAGCGAATGATTATTTTGCAATATAGCTACACTGTGTTTATTTCTATACTATGGAGTTTACCCCATTAACAACATTCAGGAAACACTGCTGAATTTCTGTTGAATTGTCATTTCAACTATCAGGAGACTATTTGTTCTCCTCAAAAGACAGAATATAATGTTCTGTTATCAAAAAGATAATCCATATGTGTAGCCAACAGTGTTTTCCAGCTCACAAAATTAATCACTGTCAATATTTTATTTCATAACGGTTCTAGTCTCAAAGCCAATTATGACAAGGCGAGGATCTTCATAAACATAGTGCTATTTTGTGCGTATTGTTTCTGGTGCAGCTTTCTGTTTTATAGAAGTACCTCCTGGCCCTGGGATAATAATGTGTGCGTATTAGTGCATACCTTTGGTGAGATCCTGCTTGGTTTTTTCCCCACAATCAAAAGCCCATTGTGAAGTGCTGTGGAGAGCCTCACCTCCCTGGCTGGGCAGTGGTATGCTGGGAATGTCAGCCTCGCGGGCCGGCTCTTTGTGCCTGCTGATGCAATATAATGGCTCGCTCAAGAAAGCAGGTTTCTTCAGCTTTTTTGTGCTGAGGGCTCTTGACATAAAGTAACCTTCAGCAACACTCTCATGTCCCGTCTTTGGTAAACCTCCTTGGTCATCAGGTTCCTCTGTTTGGGCCAGTGAATCCTTTGATAAATGACTATCAACCAATGCTTTGCTAAGATAGTAGCACCCAGGGTTTTCATTCTTGGCATTCATACATACACTTCTGTCTTCCGGGCCTGCCTTTTCCTGGGCTGTTAACATCCCTACAATATGGTCTTCAACTAACATTTTGGAAAGAGTAGATGGGGAGTGAAGAACAGGATCTTGACTTGTGTAACAAGGCGGACTTAATCCACAAGAAAGAAATTCCTGAGATTTTGGCATGGTAACGTTGCTCATTGTTCTCAGGGCTGGCACACATTCTTCCAGAAGGATCTTAAGCTGCTCTTCAGAGAGGCCCATTTGTTCTTCAGTCTGAAAAAACAGGGCAAGAATTTCTTCTGTCAAGATATAATTAATGGTTTGAGCACCATAAAATGGTTTGAGAGATAGAACAGTACTAGCAGAACTCTGAAACTGTTATCACTGAATTTGATTTCAAGCTGAATTTGAACATGTGGACAGATAATTCTACCATTTCCACCACATCTCCACTGGGTTCTAGATAGGTTATACACACTGACAGGACAGAAAGAAGCCTTTCACTTAGAATTTCCCACAAGAGATCATGGTGTTTTTATTATCCAGGTACATATGTTCTCATGTATGTGGATGCGTTTTATAACACATGCGTGCACTTGGGGATATTAGTTTCTGAAACCCAGCTTGCACATTGCTGAACGACTTCAGGGCAGCAGGGCACAGCCAGGGCCAGGCGTGGATCTGGGCAGCAGCAGCACAAAGGCTGCCTCACGTTGATCGGGCACCTCAGGCTGTGCTCTGCACAACGCACCACCGCCGCCCTCAGCCCCGCGGGAGCATCTGCTCCCCCTTGCTGCCCCGTGTCCCAGCACCAAACCACCCCCTCGCTCTGCACTGCAGTCCTTCTTCCTCCTAGAGCTGCCGCTGCTTGGACAGAGCTCAGTGCTCTCTCTTCACCCACTTTCTTACTCAGACAATAGCAAATGCTAGTGGTTTTATAGAAGTTTCCGGGACATTTCTTAAAAGCTAATGTTAAAGACAATGACTGACATTAGCCAGTAAAGACAAAAACAGGAAAGGACATTTTCCTTAGAAAAGGTTTGCAGAGCAAAGTTAATCTTTACCATCCTCAATGTTTCTTAGTACTGCCTAACCACTTAAACAATGTAAAGCTGTTAGTGACAAAAATAACAGGCATATTTTAGATGTGTAATTTGCTCACAAAATATGAGGTATTAGAATACAATCGTATCTTTATAAATATATAATAAATAGTATCACTAGTGTGTAACATCTACTGAAAGGCTATCAAACATTTACTTTTCTAAAGAAATCAAATCTTTGGTTGTACCCAAGCTTCAGTGCGGTAGGTGACATTTTGATGAACTCCCTCAGGTCACAGTGATTTTTATCAAGTAATGATTTTATTCATTGCATGATGACCATCTACATTATGATTTTGAAGGAAATAAACATCAATTCCATCATTTCATTTTTCCTGAGGGTCTTTTACCCAACTACAGAACAGTCATGATGCTGCTTGATGTATGCGACTTGAGGAGACGATAGCCTGAGCAGCCCAGGGTATATGAATTTCATCTGAAAACAATTTCATATTAATGAATGGGAAATTTTTCTGTCAGGAAGAAACTATTTTTCCATTGTTAGACTTGTTCTGGATATTAAAAATCACAAGCTGACACTACAAAATGAACTAGACAGGAATTCAAGGTCACCTTCAGTCATCATTCTGTACTTAAATGTTCAGACATCAATGGTAGCTAATAGCAACTGTTACATCCCAATTACTTTACCATGTAGGCATTATTTGACACACTTAAACTGAGATTTACCAATGCGTTCAGCTATTTCAGTTGTTCTCTTCCTGTAAAGATGAGTATCATTCCCAAATACACACCGAGTTCCCTTTCAAGGATTACAGCAGAAGATAATTGTGTTACAGACACTGAGATGTTTATTGCTTTTAAGCAAGCACAAGTCCTTAGCAGACTGTTATGGTATACAAGTGCCCTCATTAGAATTAATAAGAAATAAGGTGGCTAAACTGAGACTCAATTATCTTGACATCAATGTATGTCATTTTGATGTTGTAACTAAATTTCCAAACTTTCCCTCTAAACCAAATCTACTAGCCCATGCTGAATCCCTTACCTTTCTTGCTGTAGTGTTTTACCTTGCAAAACCACATCTGTTTGCAAATATCTGCTGTTAGAAAAACCTCCCTGGAAGAAGCCAGATACATTAACTGAGGAAGAGCACCACAGCATGCAGGGATACTCCTTCTGAGAGCACAGTTACATCTAGGGTAAGTATATTCACAGAGCAGAATAGTATGCTATGTAACCATAACTATTTTTATACTAGAGAAGAGTCTCACATGTGGAAAACCACATATGGTGTTCCACATGCTTTGTAAGAGTCTAGTTCCATACTTACATATCTTAAAGCTCTCAGCCAAGACCATATGGAGTTAATTTTATGTTAATGACAGGACAATTCACTGATTACTGAAAGGAATCCAGCATCTGGTGTGAATGAACAAGCACAGTGAGGAAGATCATCTTGTCCTGCCTTTCTTTTTCCCCCTTTATTCCTCTCTCCCATCACCTAAACTGCAATATCCTTTTCCTCCTCCATGTTTCCTTCTTCCTTTTATGAGGAAAGTCATATGGCTGGTATTGCCAATTAACTCCTGGGTGCTGAAGCTAATTACTTTGATTCTTACCAGAGAGCCAGGTGGGGAGATTTAGGGCCTAAGGCCAACGGGGAGGGGAATGACTGTAACAGCTATGGAGTTTGAACATGTTTGGTAACTTGTGGGCATGTCTTCTTCCCCAGGGGCAGGCCTGCAGGCAAAGCTGGTCAAGTAAAATTCTATTTATTTTTGTACCGTCTTCATCTCTTCCTTCCTTTGGATCATTTTATAAGATGTGCTTGCAGTGAAGTAAGGAGAAAGGATTTAACATACCTGTCAAACAAAATTATGTTTTAAAATAATAAGGGCTTACTGTTTGCAATTATCCTGTGCCAAAGTTATTTTAGAGTTAAGGAAAAACATAAAGAAGAAAACATCTCTCTTAAACGCCTGAGTCATCTATTGGTAACCAGGAGCAAGAAATTTATACCGACATGAAAGCAGAAAAGCTGTTATTGAAATCGGGACACTGAGTTCAGGGAAACATGCAACTCCTAAGCAAAATAAAGGAGAAACAGCTCTCACCAAAATCAGCCAGGCATTTGCAACCCAAAGGGTGTTAAAACACCTGGGGTCCCATAATACAGTAATTGTGTTAAAGGTTTCCAAAGTAAACATTTGTACACAATTGCCAAAAAAAAAATTCTCATAGTTAGTTAATAGTTGAAAGCAAAACTTGGAATCAACAGTGATGGTTTACAGTGACACTGGATTCTATTTCTCCTGAGCTTTCATTGTCTTCACTGTAAATAATTTACAACTTCTATACAGAAAAAAAATACTTAAGGATGCATCTTTAAAAGTCATAGGACACAGGACATAAAATTAATGTAGTAGAAATGCAGAAACAGCCTTCTAGACAAGGGAAAATGCGCTATTAGGTCTGGTTCCCATTAGAATTTGGAAAACCTTTTAATAGTTTTGGCTAATTTTTAATAGGACACTGAGTCCTATTCATTTCCAAGTTTTTTTTACTGTTAATGATCCAAAAAACTAATTCCTAGCCAGGAATTTAGGAGCCTGCTAATGACCTTTTCTGTTTATGTGCGGCTAGTTTTTCATACACTTGCGGTCCTTCTCTGCCTTAAGATTCCTTGTTCTCTGCTGAATTCCTCTGTGACATGTGTCTATAGAAAAAAATCTTACTGCATGGGGTAGGAATGCAAACTTGCAGTGAGCTACGGACAGACCTGCTGTGACTGTGGGCTTGCAGGCTCAAAGCTTTAGGATTGGTTTCTATTCTCACACAGCAACCAAAACCAGATAAAAACACATGGAGAAAGCTAATAATTTAGGATTAGTATTTCTAATTCTAGTAAATGATGATAAAATGGAACACATCATAAATGAAGAAACACTAGAAAGCCAAGACTACTTAAGGACTCATGTAGCAGGGAGAAATTTATATTTTGATTATATTTATATACACATTTTTAGATTTATATTTTGCTGTGGAAAGGATTACAATGAATAGTTTTATGATGCTTTATTTGCTTGAAATAATTAATTTGGATGCTTTCAAATTGACTTAGTTACCACCCTACATTTCAGTAAAAATATAACAATCAGTTCCAATACAACTGCTCTCTTCCTGATAAAATGCTGTATTGCAAAAGCTCGTGGATCTCTGGAAATAACATCCTAGCTTTGGACCCACCAGCACATCAAGGGTTTTTTTGCAAGTTTTCATTATCCCCAACTGCCTAAGTGTTTCTAGAACACACAGCTCTGCCTTGTTGGGAAACAGCCATCTTTGCCTTGTTATATATTCACGTTATAGAGGATGCATAAATATATACATATATACTTATGTATATATTTATATATATATGGAGATATTATGAGATAACGCAGCCTAAGAGGTGCCCCAGACTGCAAGGCCTCACTGTCACAGAGCAAAGCCCCAGGCCTTGCTCAGGAGCCGTCCTAGTGAGCGAGGCCTACAAGGCAGACTCCTCCTGTCGTTGTCAAAAAGCTTCTCACGGTTTCCAAAGCCGCTAGAGCAACAAAGTCCTTTTGCATCAGGAAAGTCATCCCTGGTACCCATAACTGGTTAGCTAAGTTGCATTATGGGGATAGCTCCTTATGAGAGCCATGCAATCTGTTCTACAAAGAAATTCCCTAAGTGCCTATCCTGTTTCGCTAGGATTTCAGTGCTTGCTTGTTTGCCTTTAAAAACGTTGTGAGATGATTTCATCTGCAACGTTTATTTCAGAAGGTAACAAGAGAAACTGTAACTGGAATAGCTCATAAAGATGCTTTCAACTCAGTGAAGGTGCTTCTGGAGAGGACAGTACCCTGCATGTATTGGGTGACATTAGAAATAAAGACAGGAAGCTAAAGAAAGGATACAGAAATGAAGAGCTCCTTACGCTACACGCATGATTCACCATCTGGTGGTATTGTGCTCAGCTCAGTTTGGGTGGGTTTGAGGAATTCTGTATTGTTTCAGGAAATAAATCTTTACAAAGGCAGAAACAGGATTCCCGAGCCACACAAAAAAATCTTCTGCTTACAGTCTATCTGCCTGCCTGCCTCCTGTTAGCTACATTTTCCCTTCTCTACTTTATTCCATTATTTGTGTATGGAAAAGTGAAAAGGTCTGATCATCAGTTTTCTGTGGCTGCTGCTATTGGATGAAAAGCAGAAGGGATAAAAGTTCCTAGGCAAGAAACAGATGAGAAAACCAAGAAAATAACGAGAGATTAGCGAGCATCTGGTAACATCACAGACTGAAAAGAAAATTAAATTCATAATACCAGGGGCTGTCAGAACCACAACATCAGAACCACCATGAGGCTCAGGAAATAATTTTCCAGAATTTTGTGACACTCCAAGAGAAAGAGACTGCACTTCATTTAGGGCACAGCTTACAGACCCTAGAAAGGGAAAGCAACCAAGGGCCCATGGTTTTCTACAAAGTAGAAAAAATGTCGAAAGCTAAAATACATGTAATAATAATTTTATTCTCTTTTGATAACATCAACACTAAACTACATTTCTCAGAGCTATAGAGCTATTGCATGATGTTGCACTGGGATATAACACAGGGCTCAGGGTACAGTGAGGGAGTTCATCAGGTCATCACAGAACGTGAACTTAAGAAACTAAACAGGAGCTGGAAGAAGGAAGTGGCTTTCATCTCCCAATGCTGAATTAAAACAAAAGAAAGAAGGGACCCAGTATTCTAAAATCTTGGAAACTATTGAAGCCATCAGATCTACTAATTGTAGATAACATTTCCTGTCATCAGAAAATCAGTTTGCTTTAAATCGAGTTTATTTTTTTCTGAAAACTCTTTAAAAAAACATATTGAAGCTCTAAAATGTTTCCCAATCTTCTCTAACTACAAGCAATGTTTATAGCATTCTGTCATCTCCTGCCATAAAATTTTTATCTTGGTTTTAATTGTATAGCATACTTTATTTATGTATATCCTATATAGTCAAAGAACATTGTTAGTTACATTTCTAGTTAGTTTCTAAGTCAATTAAGTTGCTGCTGTCTTGCTACTGAGTTAAACTCCACTTTACACCCAAAAGAGGTAAGGCACAAGTTTTTAGTAAAAAAGTTACAAAGGAAGAAATTTTGCTTTTTATAAAGTAAGAGATATCTTAAATATGTAATTAAGTCTACTTGGAGTATCTTTTCTCTGTTAGGGAAGAGAGGTACTGAATTAGTGTAACTGGAATATTTGCAAAACAACAAAAACTAATAGTCATTTAATGATAAGAATAAACTTTTTTTTCCATGGAAATAATTAACAAGTGAAGAATTAAAAAAAAGAAAAAAAATTGATTTAAGAACTAAACTATGGTAAAAAAATCTCTAACATTATCATGTTCAGTAACACTGAGCTGTTAAGGTGATACCACACTTAGAATTTAAAATGACTCCAAGGATATCAACCGATGTTTTAGAAAAATTCAACTTTTCTAATTTCAGACCAATTCAGTGTTTAAGTCATCTAAGCTGCTCCATTTGTAGGTTAAAAAAAAAAAACAAACACCGTACTACACATGCATCACTATATAAATTCTTGCATTTCTAAAATCTTGTTAAATCAATTTTTAGCCCTTTTTTAGAATGTTTGATTCCATGAACCATCACTTGTTCTTAGGTTACAGAAAGAAACAATTCTTGTTTGCACACACTCTATGTATGTGCAAAAACACGAGACACATTCCTGAACCGAGATTTATGATCTACTGCACTGAATACGACTTTCATTTTCTGGCCTCTGCAGAAGACATGGGATTTCTGCAAGTAATTAGGTTATTTAACATTCAGAAAGAGTTTTTAAACATGCCATTTTGTGTTTTTAATTGTTTGCTATTAAGCATCTGACAGTTTTTTTTTCATACAGCTATCTTCTCTGACTATTACTAAGTTATGGCTTTAATTTTCAGCAAAGCCAACAGAGTCGACAAAAATGCCTTGATGTGGTTGCAGCTGTTTTCTGTTACCAAAAAAATAAACTCACATTTATTTTACTTTTTTCTCTCTCTCATTTTGGCTTTTATTTTCCAAGAAGCAGATGCAGCATAAAGCAATGGAGCCATAGTACCCTATATGTCAATCTTAAAACCCTGCAACTAAGCGTCACGAGAGCTTAAAAACTCTCACAAGTCCAATACAACACGAGTCCAATATAACTTATTGGGCGAACAGGAAATATAAACAGGAATAAACTGAGGGAATGCAGATTTGTTTCCTCATCATATGAAAGGGTCACTGCCAGTGTTGAAACACCAATAAAAGTAACAAGTCACTCCAATAAGAAGCAAAACAGAAAAACCACAAGCACATGATCAATATGACCCATGCACTTAAGGGGCCAAAAGGCCCCCAAAACAGCAACTCACCCAATGCAAGCCAAGAAGATTCAGAGAAAGCAGCAACTGCCAGAAGCTTAAAAGAAAAAGACAGACTAATAGTCTGTGTGTTAAGGAGTTCAGACCACATTGTCCAACCTTCTCCAAGGAAATCTTGCTAAGTGGCTCTTATTTATTGGCCCTGTTCATCACTAGCAGCAGGTACCTCTGAAGACCAAACTCTTCCACACAACATGTGTCTGTGCATGGTACATCTGAGGAGTGATAAAATTATAGGGGAAGAAACATTCTTTCCTAATACTGAAGTGAAAGTTTCTTGTTTGATTCACATTTTTGTGAACTTACAGCACAGTAACTTTAATAGTACCCAAAATTATAAAACTTATAGGGAAAAGAAAGGAAAATGGAGATATTCACAGTTATGAGAACTGAAAATATGGAATCCTAGTTCACAGTGACAAACCTGTTAAATTCTTTAAAAAGAGAAAGAAAGTAAATGCCCATTTACCACTCATGAAATATTTCTGACCTTTCAATTCACATAAGTATTCAAACTCACTGAGGAACATGGTTTTAAAAGCTGTGAAATTGTCATTGTTTGTTAAAGAAATTCTCTGTATATGAGCATAGATAAATGAGCAAGGGTGTGAGTGGTTTCACCACATCTGAGTGTCTCTTCACAATAGGTCAGAGACAGAAATGATCAAGATTTGGGGGCTCTGTGTGTCTGGCAGAGCTGCTTGCCATCTGGCAAGTGCAAAGTCTCTATTGGCGAAGTCAGGTTGCAGCCGTGCTTGTCAAGGTGGGCATATATTCTGTGGAGTACTGAATACAGGTCTTTAAAGAGGAAGAAGAAAATCTTCTTTTCTAATTAATGGCAGAGTGTTTTGAAATAAGATACCTGATTCTAGCTCCTCTTTTTGCATTCAAAACAAAACAAAAAAAAAAAAAAAAAAAAAAAAAAACAAAGCAAAAAAAAAAAAAAAAAGACCAAAAGCCTTTAGGAAGAATGTGGTGAACAGCACTGCCCCAGGGTAAACATTCAATTTGGAGATGAAAATCTTCGCACTCATTCTAGTTTTTGTGAGGAAAAGAAGGCCTTTCAGTAAGTACAGAACTTGAATTTTGGCCTGAAATATTAAAATACATGTTACCAGAAAATTTACATTCACCAACGTAACAATGAAACAGCTAAGACTCTGATAAAACCAACTTTTACTTACCAACTAATATTACCTATTGTTTGACAGCCTTTAGCAAAAATATTACAAATGAAAAATGATAGTACTAATCATTTGCTGTCAGACTCGTAAGGTCACTGTTCAGTAACACTGAGCTGTTAAGGTGAACCTGAGCTTTGACTGCTTATTAAAATTCTCCATTTTTCCTCGGGCTGGCATATCACACACAGCAAGCACGCAAAACAGGACCAACGATACTGGTCCTGCCAGACTGCTGAAACTCCTGTACTGTCATGATAAAGGAAACCTGGGTGTTTTATGACCTTGCCAAACTAGAAGTTTTATACAAGAACCAGACTCCTTGGGTTTCTGCGGGGCAATTCTGCAATTCCTCGCTGCTATCACTTCTATTTTCCCAGTCCTGTACTCAGAAGCAGAGGTCTTCCACATGCTCAAATGCATATGTTGTTTATATATAATATAAAGCAGCAGGAAGGACTTTCCACAGACAAATGAGAATAAGTTTCTGTAACTAAGCAAACCCTGGGCCAGCAGACAGATACTGCAGTGATGCAGCAGACACGTTACCTTCCCTCTGCATGCTCCTTCACTGGGAAACCCACGCCTGGTCAGCTGGATCATTCTGTCTGTAACTGGAATTAAGGATGGCATCTGACAGGTAACAAAACCACCCTGGGCAGCTTCCCATACTTTCTCTTCCTCATCAAGAAGGACAGCAAAAGGCAAGTGGGGGAAGTAAAGGACACCAGATCACCTATGAAAGTTCAGACTTAAACAGAAGTGTATATGAGTTTCTACATCAGGGCTACAAATAATAATGTTGTCCGTATAGAAATACAATTTATAACAGAAAAAAAGAAACTCATATGTCTAAAATTATCCTGATGGACAGAAATTTTTAGATGTTTCAATTTTTCACCCATTTGCTGCTAAACATGTTCCTATATAAAGCCTAATTCAAAACAGCTGTGTGAATTTTTTCTAACGAGCATTTACATTTAAAGAAATTAAACCACTGCTACAACTAACAAATATTCCCAAAAAGTAGCATGCTGCAGGTGTGTGTAGCTCATGGAAAAGTTAATTCTTTGCATTTTGAAACATGTGATTGCTATAAGAATAGATAAAACACATTTTTAAACGTGGGTTGTGAGAATTCAGCTAATACTCATTTGAGGTCAGGATAATTCCACTAACTTCTTTAGGCACAGGACGGGAAATAAAAGTCTAATACTTTTCCTAGCAAAAGATACAAAAGCACCAAAAGCCTCATGTTTTTCAAAGGAAAGTTATGCAAATTCATCCTGCATCTGGGATACAGGTGACTCTACTGAAACCCAGTCTGTCTTTTGCCCATAAGGCCAAAGTTCGCATCACTCATAAGGTTTGAAAGATTCATTTACAAAAAGCCTGTGTGATCAAATTTCAAGGTCAATGCCTTCCACACAAAGCCCAGTGCTCCCCAGTTGCTTGGAAGTCCCCTTCCTGCGCACCGGAATTTTTTTGCCCAGTTGTTTTCGTAAAAATAACAACCCAAGTTCACAGCTGTGTTTCTGATGAGAATTAATGATGACATTGTTGGTTTTACAGAATTCTACACTTCTCTCATTTGTGTGGAATCACAGCTGCTGAAGCAGGAGGCAAGGGCAAAATATTTTGTGGGCATCTTCCAGGCACTTAGCAGAAAGCTGCTTATTCATTTTACCCCTTTAGACACAGAGTTCCTATTGAAATACATTGAGAAAACAAGATGTCATATTTTGTGAAATAAAACAGCAAAAGCTTATGGCCAATAATAATTAAGTCATAGCTTGTTTAACCAAGGCCATTCACTGCTAAACTTGGTATCTTTTTTTCCTCTGTGCAGAAAGTGTGAGGTGTAGCAGCGTAGCCTCTATCATGTGTATTAGGCACGTGTATGCCAACTTGACTGGTGCAATATGAGAACTACACATAATTGCTAAAATTAGTGAGTTTTATTCAAGACAGACTCACTGTGTTTGAGTGACACAAGGCTATCCTATCTTTTTGGAGATGTCAAAAACCTATTATTTCTGAAATTTTAGTAACAAATTACTGAGCATCTCAGTATCTGTCAGCAGGAGACACAACCAGCTTGTTCTTGCTTGTATTCAAGCACTGCTGGATGCAAGATGCATTCTTTCAATGCACCTGATGCATTTGATGCAATCCATGATTTATTTTATCCGTTAGCAGAACGGTTATCACGGGTCATTCACTTTTGCCTTCCCGTGGATCTAGTTAATATTGATTAGCAGTAGCAACATGCTATTAGACCCCATGCTACTAAAAGAAAGATGGGGGATGAAGGGAGTAAGAGAGGAAGGACCAATGCATTTTGGTACGTTCCCAAGTCGTTCCTGGGGAGACAGACTGAGAGACTTCACTCATCCTAGTTGGAAGGAACTAGGTCACCACGTTTTGCATCTCTCTAGGCTTGCTCTGTTTGGCCCCTTTCACTTTCCATACATCCTAGAGCCCAGTTTCAACAACAGCCAGGCACTGCACTGAATCTGTTCTGTAGCCCGCTGAGGATGGACGACACTTCCCCTTAACAGATGATAGATGTTGTTCACCAAGGTGGTAGATATTTAAATTTAGTTCTACCATGGCTAGGCAAATGTTTGAGCCATAAGTTATATGGAGTGAGACCTTATTCTTTTAAAATCAAAATGTTTTAACTGTGCCTAGCTGCCATTTCTAGGTGTTAGATCTTAAGACTGCAGAGGCACCTGTCAGGAGTCCACATGAGATACTTAAACACCAAGAGAGGTTGAGCATAAAGGTACGGTTTTTTTTGCTCCTATCAGTTAGCCCTGGGCCATTCCCAGCTCAGTAAACTGGCTACTAAATATTATTTAAGCCACCTAATCCTCACCTTGAACCATAGAAATAGCCCAGAATTAAAGCTGGATCTAGGAAATGTGTTTTAACGGATTTGCCAAGGTTGGAGAGCACCGAGTTTTTCCAGCCTCTCCACTTACCTTTCTCTCGTGATAGCCCTAGAGTTTATTGGGTAGATATTTGTAATATGAAACTCTTACCCAAAAACTCACTAATGACAAGGAAGCAGTGATTTAATTCCACACAAGAAGGAGGAAGAGGGGAGTTAGTTTGTGAGCATGCATGTATACACACCACATGCCTAATTCTAATCATTTGATTGCATAATGACAAAAACAGAAATATCAGGATGAAAACAAGATAAAACAATATAATATTAAGAATGAATCAGAAAGTAAAGTGGATGTGTACAATGCAAATTCCTATTCTGCAGCACTAGGTAATAAATTATATAGTCAATTATATAATAAAAACATCCCCCACCTTTGACTCTCAGATATGCAGAGAAAATCTGGATGACAGTGTCTCCCAAAACCACAAAATAGACCCATGTGTTCATGAAAATGAACCATACAGAAAAAATCCGTTTTAAAAAATACCCAGGAATAATAACCAGACTGATCAAAGTATTTTAAGCATTTACATAATGAGGACCTTAAGATTTATTTTTCTCATTGCTCAGAAAAAAAATCATGCTGAAACCTTTAAGAGATTACTCATTTGAAAAAAAAAAAGTCATGGACATTGGCTAGGACATTGATACAACATGTACAACAATTTAAGAATAACAGCACAGCTTCTCATCTCCAAATGCAGCCTTTGGCAAGACCAGTTACTGGCTGAGGGCTCTTTAAGCAGGTGAAGCTTTCAGATTCTGGACAGCCATCAGGATCGAGTTCTTTACTAACCACCTGAACATACAGGGACACCCTAAACGTTCATACTGTAAGAGGAGGAGAAAGAAAACCATACTGTACTCCGAGAGGCTACGGCTGGTTATAGCTAACCATGCCTGTCTGCATTTTGAGCACTGTTTAAAAGGCACTGACAGATTTTGGGACAGAGTCTCAAGGACTAATCTAATCAGGGAACTAATGATTCATCTTACTCAGCCTCTTGGCTTCATGCAAAAGTGAACTTGCTCCTGAATTATAAAAGTATCTGTCACCCTTTTTGATGCTTCTCTGAATTAAAGAAGTTTAACCTGCTAAGCTTCATTTACTACTAAGCATTCTACATACAGTTTCTATTATGTATGAAATAAAGACCAAAGATAGCAGACTGGTAAGGGGTAAAGCACATAGATCCTTTAATTCCTGGCTTCCTCACTGAAGTTTTTGGGTTCAACAGTTTACTGTACTTCAGTTTATCTCAAAAATACAGCTGCTGCTACTTGTGGGACAGAATGAGGGAGACAAAGCTTGACTAGCCAGCTTGAGGAAAATCATTTTGCAGTGCTCTGTTTGTTTATAAAATGCTTGAAAAAATCAAGGTTATAGCAAAAATTTTTAGAGTCTGAGAAAGGAAAACAGGAAAAAGAGTCAAAACTGAAGAGAATATTGCATTGTATGCTACTTCCGAAGGGAGAAATTAGAAACAACAGGACATTGCAACTGATTAAATGATACATTATTCAAACAATAGAACAATGTTTTAATTGAAAAAATAATGAGATCACTATAAAATAATGGAAAGATGAATGAATGTTGAAGAATTGAGCTTGATTCAGAAGAGATGAAATATTTCATAAAAATGAAGGGATGTTTAGTTCAGCCTGCTGGATTATTACTTGGCTAATAAAATATTTCCTATAATTTAAGCCCATACTCTCATATGCTCGTTTTCTCATCACTTACCTCACACAAAGGCAGTGAACATAAGCGCACTGGGTACTGCCTATTCATCAGCCCACATCTTCTAACCTCTGCACATGCACTGATGCAGACATCTGATCTGCAGTGCAGCTCGCTGAACCCCCTATTGTCGCTTAATCCAGACTGCTATAGATGGTGCAAGTGCCAAATGCTCCACAGAGGCCTGCTGCACAGTACATGCCTCACACTAGAAAAGTCCAAAACTATAACGAAAATGTCAACATCATTAAACATGCTAAAGCCATTCCTAAAGATGACTCCTAAAGCCAGCTTTCTGAACCTAATCAGTTTGCACACTTTGCAGCATTATCTAAACACAACATTGTAGCTTGAACATATGAACAATTTGGATGAGAGAAAATTAATGTGCCTCTTGCACTTACACGTTTTGCTGGTCTTGTAATATTGCAAAGAGTTTGAGTAAAACCACAGACAATGTCCACATGTGAGACCTTATGCTGAGCCTTTTGAAAGCATCAAGAAGCTCACAGCTTAAGGGAAATAAAGGGCAAAAGGTTTTACATGTAAAACCTTTTTGGCTTCTTCAACGGATTGTTCAGCTGTAAGATCCTTCAGAACCACCACAGTGGCCCACTTCAGTCTGACCCTTGTCCATCACCCCCTCTGCTCCTCCACTCCTTTGGTAACCCCTACATCTAAGTATAAAAGGAATTCTAATAAAGCAGCATTAGATCTACCTACTTACATCTCCCAGCCCAAGGGAAAACTTTTCCATAAAATGTAAGACCTTTAAGCTTCCTATAGAGTATGGCATTTCATTAAGGTTTTTTTTTTTTTTTTAAACAATATTCACTGCTGTTTAGTGATAGTGTTTAGTGTTTATTTTTAAGTTGATAGAATATTTCTTGGCCATCCTTCACTTGCATCTCACCCTCAGCTGAAAGAAGATGCTACAAATTACGTCACACCATTGCCCGAGCTCGGCCACGCCGCCTCGCTGCACGGGAAAGCCTCAGGGCCAGCCCACCGACCGGATGCAGGACACAGGAGCTCGGCCACCTCACGTGACCTGCTCCCCATACCTGCTTTCCCCAGAAGCAGCTCTACCCCCTGGGCTGCAAAACCAACATGCCCATTTTACACATACGTACCTCATCATGTCACTGTCAGCTTAACTGCAAGACAAGCACTTCAGGTTGACAAGTCTCCTAACTGCTCTCAGGCTGGAATCAACAGCCATGATTGCCTTTGGCTCCCCCAGGAATGCAGATCCGAGCCCTGCAGTGTTTGGTGGGATATGACTTTTCCTTCTCAAACACCAGGTTTTCTTCCTCAGTGGCTGCCTGGACAGCAGCCTGCTCTTGACCTCAGGAGACAGTTAGTCAGGGAGGGAATAAAGCAGCCCTCTGACCAGGTCAGAGCAGTCCAGGGGCTGCTTTCTCCTGCTCCTCCTCGTACCACAGACCTTTCCAGCTGGCTGGAATCTTTGCTCTTTGAGTGTATTCTGTCAATGAATATACTCATGGATATGTTGTAACCTCTTATAACTTTCTGACTAATTAATAAGACTTCTGGAATGTGGGCTTACTACTGTACAGCATTAATATTCTAACCAATGTACCATTTTGTCATGTTCAAGAAGGCTTAAAATATGAAAAAAATATGCCCTAGCTTGACATTGTCTGTCCTGACAATCTCATCATTTATTAGTAATGAAAGAGATGCTTAAATGGTTGGAAACATTGAATGGTTGAAATGATAGCAAACTACACTGGAAGATTTCTCCTAAAGTAAGGAAGGATGTCACAGACCTGAGGATATTATCATAGGCAACATGCAAACTGCATGAGTTTGCACTCATGTAATATCACTTGACAAACACAGCAAAAAAGAAACACTTTTTTTTTTCCCCATGATATAAATACATCTTTGAGAAACTGTTTTGACACTTAGTATATTTGAAAAGACAGAAAACTTCAACATGCCAAAACAAGAACTGTACCTTGAATTGGACACATTAATACATGTTATATAGATGGCTGACCATTGCTGTGATCTTGCATGCCATAGCCAGGATCACATTCAGCGCAGAATTTGGACAACAGATATAATTGACTTCTAGTTCAAATTTAGCTTGTTTTTTTGTTAAATGCAGAATGGATCTATGTCCTAAAGAGGTGTTCAGAGGCTCTGTACTATGACTAGCTTTATTTGGAAAAAAGATATAAAATCAATATCTTAATTGTGCTGGACAAGTCCCTCGGCACTTGAGAGCACAGGTTTCAGTTTTACCACCTTAACCAAACTCTAGTTTGAACAATAGTCTTTCTACTTAAATTCTTGCCATAGTTTCCACAGGAAAAGATATTTGCCCTCATTTCCTGTACCAAAGCTGTTGCTGTGCTCTGTTAAAACAACAGTGCTTTAACGCTGCTAACATCTGGGGAGGGTTAAGGGTTTGGGGCTTTTGTTCTTTTCTTCCCTCCTTCTAAACATGGAGAGGGACAGAAAAGTGATTTAGAAGTGTCAAGCATTAATCTTAAACAAAAGGGAGGACAGTAGGGCTTAGAAGCATTATTTTAAATTGGAAGGGGGAAAGCCTTTGTATGTCAACAAATATTGATAAACACCTGAATTCACTAATGGAACTAAAGTCATTGCTACGTAACTCTCATTTCTAGACATGTTTTCACCTCTTATGCCCTACTCTGACAGCCACTTTTCACTTATTGCAACTACCCAGTTTGAGTCAAGATGACCAGATCAGGTAGGAGCTGATTGCAATCAGAGCACACGCAATGCTTTTGCATACGCGAATAGTCTTTTATTATAAAAAACATCTGCACGGCCTTGCAGCATTCCTCAGCAGCTACTTATTGAGAGACAAGTGGGCAGGCATTCACGCAAAGCCTGCTCTTTGCAAAGCACAAAGTACCATGTTAAAACTGACATCGCACAACAGCATCTCTTAATTTCAGCTGTAGTAATATGGAATAGGAAGAATTATTTCCGAGGGAAAGGTGACATTTGCATGTGAATTTCTGCCGACTACCAACAAACATACTGAAATGCATCAATAAATTTCCTGGTATACCAACCTGTTCCCCAAATGAAAGAAATTTGCCCGAAGTTTATCTCCACACAATGAAGACCATCAGATGGTCTTTGCTTTAGGTAAAAAACCGTATCAGTTGAGTGGATCTACGGGCTGTGCAAATGCACATTGACTCTGCCCCCCATTTGCTGCTATCTACAGACTCGCAGAGAGCACCTTGCATTACTAAAATGTTAAATTAATATGCACAAAAGTTAGTTCACCTATATCAATAATACTGCTTCCAGCTTCACAGTTTCACTTTGACTAAATAAAATCTACACAATAGTTTCCTAGACGCTGAAGAAAATGTCTATATCCCCTCCCATCTCCAATTAGTGGCTAAATAGTATTTCATGTATTCTTCTAAAATGATGGAATCTTATGCACTAAACAAAGCTTTATACACAGATTAGACCAGTTCTGAATATTACAACAAAAGAACCTGAAGCTACATTCCTCATGAGACTGGCTGAATTTCTGCCATTCATGCTTACTCTCCAGCACAATGCCATTAATTGATCTCACACTAGAGGAATTTTCCTCCCCTGGAGTCATGAATTCTAGAGATGGGAGGGTTCGGGACAATACCAGAGCCAATACCCGTTTTCACATTCATGTGCTCAAGATTGAAGAGAGAAGAAGAAAAAGAAGAAAAAATACTAATAATCACATTAATACTCCAAATTAAGAAGGAAAAAATCTCTCTGTAGTTCCCATTCACACTACTTCCCTACAATCCAAAGCAACAGAAGCAACCGAGGACCACGCCAACCTCATTGAGGAGAACTTGGGCAGAAATAACAACGTGTGTTGCATTGAAAGCAATGCAAGAAAAAACAGGGGCTGAAGGATTAAAAACAGTTTGAGTTTAGGTAAGAAAGAATCAGACAAAGATATCCCAAGGATCACTTGAGAATTGTTTTCAGCGTTCCTTAAAGCATGCGGTAGTGATCCACCATGCTCTACTTAAGTCTGGTTTTGCTGTGAAGAAAAGCACCTCACGCGGGGTGGCCCTGCAGAGCCAAACCCGGGCTTGTGTCCTCCGGGCAGGTTGTCTGCCCAGCCCTGCCCCGGCTCTGAAGCTGCTCTCCCCAGTGGCAGCCAAAAGCCTCTCGGATTGAAAAGCTTGACCGACTACACATGGAATAGATACACACAGCCCTGGAGAAGCCTCAACCAAACAGAGCCTTGGGCTCAGCTTGGACAACAGGGAACACAGAAAGAGTGTTTGGACTGAGCAAGGGGTTTAGATTTCATGAAATGCTGAGAGAGTCTCCTGCTGTTCCCAGACATCTAGGACAAAATTGATCATCTAAATCAGCACCATTACATAGCACAACCAGACTTTATTAGATATGATCATCATAATATTTTTAAACATATCACCAATTATAAGTTTTCTGTTAATTCCCCTCACATTTTTATCACAAATATATTGTTACTTACAAATTCAAAGAAAGATTTCAGTGTCAATAATAGTTAAGAAAATCAGCCAGTCAACAAGGAATTTCAAGAGAGCAGTATTTATAAAAATCATTGGATGTGAGAACTGTTTTCATAACACAGATTCTGAACTTTTACTCCTGAATCTTTGAGACTGAACTCTGAGACTTCTTGATTTTGGGGGAGGCTTATAAAAGTTTCCAGGTACAGGCTGTCAAGTGACATCAACACCAAAACGGCAACTTTGAAAGAGCCTCTTTACTAGCACAGCCTAACCAAAGAAATAATACATTGAACAGTGATTGATCTGCATCACTTTTAACATAATGAGGCTATATTTAATAATCAGAAGTATGTGGCACAGCTTTTGCTTTTGGAAGTCATCCAAGAAATGCCTGAGATTTTATATCTAGAACAACATATAAAACATTCAATAAGAGTATGCCTTCAGCCACAGAGAACTATTCCAGAAAAAAAAAAGGTGGGCTTTTTTTGTGTAAAGATGACAATTTGCTCTCAAAAAAACTCGTTCTTTACTTAAACGCACCTGCACAGTACTCATCCTCTGTATTTAACCATGGAATTATTTGGCATAGTTTACTAACATGGCAATGTTCTCATGGTTTCAACACAGAAATAAAACTCCTTGAAATAGTCTAAAAGCCATCAAACATGAATATAAACACACATATGCACTTGCTCAAGTTTTCAAAATGAGAAAATGCAGTCATCAAATTCATATTCAAAAACTGATGCGACTTTTAAAACACGAGAATGTATTAGCTGCAGTTATCCTCACATTTTTTTTTCCACGTGGAACATGTTGGAAGTTCTTCTAACACATTATTTCCATCATCTTTAACTTACTACCATGTTTTTCCCCAGAAAAACAACTGGAAACTACAAAATAATACTCCCACAATCCTATCAGTGAAAAAGATGTTGGAAGATTTTTTGGCCTAAAAAAGTCTATAAGCTGTCCTCTTAAGATAGTATATCCAGCTCAGAAGAAGAAGTTATAAACATTGTTTATTTATATTACAATCATTTAACAGAAAGGAATCTACACTTGTGGTTTTCAGAAGTGTCTGCTGCTTAAGTCACAAGAATAAGTTATTTAAATTTCTTAAGAACATGCTGAATCAACATCTTTCAATAAGGTCCTGAGCATCTCCAGTTTCCATTGGTGTCAGCAGAAACAAAAGGCATTCAGCAACGGGCTACAATTTCATTCGTTCTGAGGGTCTGAACTTGCTAAATTATGAGAAGCACCTACACTAACAATGAATACTTGTAACAATGCTGCACCACGCTCAAGAACATGCTAATATAAACATTTAAAAAATGTTTAAAACATTTAAAAAATAATTTATGACTTATATTTCTTCCTTTTGGAAATGTACTTCCCCAACAAAGGACTAATTCATCTCTTCATTGTATCTGTAGCAAGAGATAATCCTCATAGCTACTTAAGAAACAAWATTMTATCTTGGCRGTAAAWSTCTAAAWTATATTAGGTCTGCTGTTGCGARMAMAAAAAAAAAAAAAAAAARWKMWCTGTCTTGCTATTACTCAGCAGGATACAAATTCCTTTCTCTAAATGGAATTCCAGACATTCCATCTGTTTCCCATAAAAGCTGAAGATTGTTGGTTTTCAAGTAGAACACCAACACTATATCTAAAGAGTGAAAGAAGAAACCATATGCAGCCAAATAACAAGCATATAGCAAAAAAAAAATCCTATCCTTTATATGAAATTCATAGATAAGTTGTTGCTTGAGCTTTTTAACAGAAAACATACTAGTTACAAGTTAACAGGGAGGCTGACATTTCTTCACTAGTAATTAGGTAAGACCGATTTTTAAAAGTCAGATTTACAAGGTGATTGAATTCGACAGCCAGATGACTGGAAATGGAAGCAAATGAGGGAATACCTGTCCTCTGCTCTGCTTTTGCCACCTCAGGCACAGCCACCTCAAGCAGCTAACGTTCACTTGTAACAGGGTATTTGGTTCTCTACAGGTTCTCACACGATTATAATTCTGCACCTATTTTATTATATGTACAGAATATGCATTTTCCCCTTGTGAGAGCCAGTGGCCATGACGCTGTTTGAATGGGGTAAGTGCGTGAGGAAGCAGCAATCTGCCCGCAGAGGTGCTCAGGCTCTGGCTCACAGCACACACATACCGTGCGGGTTATCGCCTCGGGAGCGTTTTTGAAGATTACTTGTTAGCTGCCTAGCCAGGACATTTTCAACACTTTTGCATGTGCAAATACACACTGATGCGCCCAAAGCCAATCTAATAGTATATTTTGTAAAAAAAAAAAAAAAAAAAACCATGAAAATCATAAATTTCATCAATAGAGTTGTAACAATATTTCTATCAGGTATTTATTTTAACAAGTGCAAAGTCAGAAATAAGTCTTGGAAAAATGCACAAGGAAGTATATCACTAACTACATACTACATATAACCCAAAAAAATGCATTCCTTTTTTTCTTAAAACATATGTTTTTGCCATCTTCAGAAAACCACAATATGGCCTACTCCTTTTGTGTAAAAATGAATTATTAAATTCCTTTTTAAAATATTTCTCCTAGCCATAATTCATGGCATTCTCAGTAATTCTCATAATTTATAGTCATGCAAATTACAGACCCAACCCCCAAACACACAGGACAAATTTTAATCATAAAACCCTCTTTGAATTCCTATTACAAGCATGAGCCTGCAGAATCAGGCTCCATAATTTCAATGTGAATAGTCAGAAGAGAACAACAAAGCCTTAAAATATGAAATCAGTAAAGCTTGCTTTCTTTGTGCACTTAGTCTAAAAAAATGTGCATATAATTACAATATAAACAATCTGATTTTGCTAAGCTTGCACTTCTATACTGCATGCTAAATGCAAGTAGGAACACCTATAAAATTTATACCACAGAAGTATCATATATATATATATATATGTATACATACACACACTGACTTTTTAAATAGAGCTATTAGATGTGTTCTGGAAAGAAAAACAACTGAAAATAAAAGTGAGAGAAAAGACTTTTCTAGAAATATTATGTATCTTGCAAAAGAAATAAAACTTAACATTTTTCTGAAGCAAAATGCTTGGAAATCCTTAGGAACTTACAATGCAGTGAGCTGAAGTTCACCCTGCAGTCCCCTCATGGAGCTCCAGCTGCAACAGGGCTCCCCACTCCTCCCCAGACGGGGGTCCCACAACTGCAGATCCACACAGGGATGCTGGAAGCCAGAGCGGGGCTACTGCTATTGCAGATGTTCCTAGTTAGACTAGCACCCTGCTTTCCTGTACAAAGGTTTGAGAAAGTCTAAAAAGCAGCACAAGGAAGCTATGCCAAAAAAAGAGACTTTCAAGATGATCAAGAGATCACTCTCTAGGAGATAAACTGGTAAAGTTACTTCCACAGACCTTTATAGTGTTACTAAATTGCCCTAATGAGCATAAATTAAGTCTAACTAAAGCTTAGAACCTTAGACCGCCTTAGGCTTTAGAAGATCCTTAAGAAAGACATTTTTGTATAACTTACAGCAACTTGACGCCCAAGCAAAACATGAGCATTTATGGAATCAATTAATATGAGCATAGCCCTGCTCATACATATGAGATAAACTCCAAATGGAATTAACCAAAGACAATGCCATTTACTGACACTCGGCATCTACTTATGTAACATGTAGGCAAGGTTTTCTCCAGTGATTTTCTCGAGTGATTATAGCGCTTACATGCATCTTATCCCAAATATGGGTAGTTTTTTAAAAGACTACCTAAGAGCTCAGTTATTCAGGCAGAAAAAAAATCTTGTATATCTATGGAAAAAGTTACTATATGGATTATGCATGATCTTATGCAAGGAATTGCCCTTTCTCTGATCTTTACAGAATCACACAACAGATGTGGTTGGAAGGGACCTCCAGACATGGTCTGGTCCAAAGCTTGCTCCAGAACATTCCTGACCAGGGCCACGTGTAGCCTGCTTCCCAGTGCCCCAAGGATGGAGGCTCCACAAGCCTCTGGGCACCCTGTTAGGGTCCTCAGCCACCCCTGCAGTAAAGGGCACCCAGCAGCAACTGCCCAACCTCCTGCACCCACAGCGAAAACCTCCAGACACCAGTAAAGGCAAAGATGGTACACAGAGATTCTGTGAAGGAAGAGGCAGTGCAGGAGTTGGAGTAGTTGAGAATGACCTTTCATGATGAAAAGAAATATAAAAGGCCGAGAGAACATTAGCTTTCAAAATTATGATCTAGATACAAAAAGAAGCCTAGCTTATTCTTGTTTTAATTCTTATTTAATTATTTGCAGATTGCATTTTTGTGTCAATCCACCAAGCTGAAATATGCATGCTAATTATTTTGAAACATCTTACACTAGACAGCTAGGCATTGAAAAGCTAGGAGGAAAGAGTTAAAGAACATTGTTACAGCCTTAGCCTATATTAATTTTTAAGTGCAATTTTGAGAAGTTTTGCTTGTTTGTTTTATAACAAGTAACCAAGATTTGAACATTTTATTTCAAAGAACCAACTACCAATGATTTTCTGCTGTGGCTGACAATAAGTTTTGTGGATGAAACCAACTCTTTGGAGACAACATCCATTTCACAGTTATGTTAATGGTTGATTATGCTTGAAATGCTGACGTGGCCCCTACAGAGAGCATTTGGTTAGTTTGACTGGGCCTCCTTGTTGAAGTCACTGCACTGCAAGCTTAGCCTGCTCTACCATAAAGAGTACAGGAATGGGCAGAAGGCTTCAGTTTTGCATATTTTTTTTTTTTGTATCAGATGAAACAAATAGCTTTCAGATAGTGCTTGCATAGTTTTTACTAGTTTTTAAAATGTTTTCAGCTGCTTTTTCCCCCCTTAAAATTTTCACTAGGAGTTATCATATTAAAAAAGCTCAAAACCAATCCTATCTCTACTTGGTACCAATCATTTTCCTTTATCTGCATCACAGATTTTGGTCACACATGTGACCAAATAGGTCACATAGGTGCAGAGTGCTGCTTAAAAAAAAATTAAAAAATATATAAAATTACTGTTTTTTGTTTAGTGAAGAATTTAAGATGTATAGCACACAACTAGACAGTACTCTCTGGCTTTCAGCAGTTCTCTGCAGCTTTCAACAAAAAAGGTTTCTAAAAAAATAAGTTCATTTTATCTCTACAGATGATTGTGGTATCCAGTATCAAAACTGTATATCAACACTATTTAATTTAACTTAACTTTGCTGTCTATACAGCAGGCAAATCGCACATCACCTGGCAGCTCATACCTTCAAGGAAGTTGCTGCTATGAAAAGTGGAGCTTGGAAGATATTTGGAAATGGAGCTGATTAAGAACAACCTGAATTAGGAAGTGTTTAGTGCAGCCCATGTTCTAGAAACAAGGCTAGGGAAAAATTACAAACCAGGGTTAAAATTGTACCTTAAGCTTGAGTGTCCTTACAGTGAATTTTTTTTTCTTGTTATTTGCTGTATAAAAGTTTTTCCTGTTATTTCCTGTATAAAAGTCACCAATATTATTCCAAGTCCAAAACTGCCTAAACATAAGAACTGCACATAAGAACCGTGTAGCAGCCTCCTATGCACAAAAGCAGAGACCAAGCACTTGCCCTGGTTAACTTGCTTGGTGAACTTGTCCTGTGTTAGATGTGAAGAGAAACAGTCTAACTGGGGACTCCAGGCAGCCGAGAGTAGAGAAAGGTAAATGAGGCAAAACCTGTCCAGAGCCCTTTCCACATTGTCCAGGCACGAGCATTAGTGCAAAAGTTGTATCACAGCTCCAGACACCTGTACCAAATACTTAATGCCATGATGTCGCAGATAACATCTTATATTAATATGGAGAGACAGAAGGAGGTACCTATAGACATCCTCATGGTAGTAAACCTGAGGGAACAGAGTTGTTGTTACAGAATTGTTTCTTAGTTGGTGAACATCCATTCAAACCATTTAAAATCAAGATATTCCATATAAAATTTAGCTGGTAAAATTAACATTGTGCTCTTATGTAATTCCATATCCTCCTGTATTGAAGCTTTGGTCCTAGTTCTGCAGCACTTCAATGTTGAAAAAAAAAAAAAAAAAAAAAAAAAAAAAAAAAAAAAAGCACACTTAAGAAAACCTTTCCCAAGTCCAAATAATTATTAATTCAACTAATTCAACAGAAAACCAAGTGAACATTGGTCTTAATGTTCTGTTACCAGTATCAGCAGAAATTAGAGCAGAGGGGGGATAGTGGGAGAAAAGGAGAGGCATGAGGAAAATGATTAAATAGATTTTTCTTTCTATAGCAGTGTTCCATTTTCTAGTGATTAAATCAGTTATCAGTCATTTCCCACCACTCTGCAGACAAGCTATCCAAGAATTTCCTCAAAGAAAGTTCTACAGAACTTCTCCTTAGGAGACCAGACAATTAAAAATTATTTATTGCCTGATCATTGCCTTAGAAAATCTCATAATCTCACCATTTGATGTATGTTGGTAAAGGAACAACATGTAAAGACTAGTGAATCAATAACCTTTAGAAGTGAAACATGGAGCTGGAATGTTGTTTTTCAGCAAGTCTCATGTTTGCCAATACTCAGACATTTCCTCATGAAATGCTAGTTCACATGAGGGGGGGGAAGACGTTGGCACCTTTTTTTAAAAAAAAAATAAAAAATAAAATAAAAACACACCAGGAGATTACAGGGAGGTCAACTGTGAAGACGCAAGTTGGATTTAGCCTAATCACTTTCTACCTGGCAAAAATCCCACTAATAGGCAGTGTAAGGTAATTAGTAGCTTGGAGCTGTTTCATCGTATGCGACTGCATCTTTGAGCGGGTTCAGCTACGCACCAAACCGTGACACGTCTCCACGTCTCCGCTGCTTAATCCAGGCTTCCGCTCCCGTATTCTCAGCCATGAGTCATTGGTTTTATTGAGCGTGGGTGCTCAGACCACTTGTGGCAAGCACTGCAAATACGTTCGGGAAGCTCTTACCAAGCCAGGCTGTCATAGGATGGCGGCTAAACTGAGCAAGTACCAACTGACCAAAGCATCAAACCTGCCTCGTGACTTGAGCCTTACCTGCTCCCGTGACGCTGTGCACATGGGTCCCCCTGACCTCGTCCGAGCCACTTCTCTGATGATTCTGCACCATTTTGGCAGCAGCTGTAATCGACTTTATCTTTCAAAAATGCAATTCAGGACAGTCAAATGAAAGCAATAGTATATAGCAGGTATATATAGAGAAAAGAATTACATAAAAGGTTTATCTCGTTTTTTCTTCTCACAGAAGACATGAAAATGAGGTGACAGAAAGAGAAGCAATAAAATTCTCTAAAATTGAAGATGTAGATGACATTAGATGATTTCTATCTGGTATCTTGCTGATAGCTGTTTGGTTACCTATGACAAGGCTCACATAAAAGACGCTCACATAAAAATCAGCCCAACATTCAGCAGCTAATCTAAATAGTAGCCAGCTTGCATATAGTGCCTTTATTTCTAAAGGACATGGAGGGGCTGTGTGAAACATATATAAACTGTTGGTTAGCGAGAAAAGTAAATCAAACATTTAGGACGGCACATCACAACAAACAAAATGCAGCAGAAAAAGAAATATCTGAAACAAAGATGTTGGCACGATACAGCTATGTGATCTGGAAGCAGCTTCTGACATTGATGTATATATCTGTATAGTCAAACATAATTCTGATATTTAAAGATCAAAAATAAAAACTAAAACAACCTATTATTTCAATTGTTTCACTGTTTACATCACTAAGAATGTTAAAATAAATTCAATCCCTCTTGCTAAGAAAAAATCATCAAAATAGGGAAACAGGTATTATTCCAAAAGCTCCTTTAAAAATTAGAAGACAGGACCTCTAATTTTATTGAAATTTCAATACATTAAATATAATTTATATAAATCTAGTAACTTTAAGTAAGTTCTACCAACTTATTCCACAGAGGTGAAAATCAGAACAAAAACTAAAATTTCTTCCTTTATGCTCTTCATCGTCAATAGATGGGAACAGTTCTCTCCTAAGCAGCTTTAGAGATTCTAAAACAGTTTTGCAGCTTCATATCCTATCTATAAAGAAAACAATCTGAGAAAAGCAAGACGTAATTAACTGTGGCTTTAAGCTGATGGCATTCACGCTTGCCCTAGTTCTTTCTATGACACCAGTTTTAAAAGAAGAATTTAAATCAGAAATTTGTAGTTACTTCAGCAGCCTTGCCACCACCTGAGACACATGGGCCATGTCATTTATTGGGCCGTGCCCACTGCATCATTCCTAATATTTCCATTTCTCTAAAATGCTTTGACTTCTGCAGCACAATGCCAATTAAAATTATGATTATGTATTGAAATGTCATGTAACACTTTTAAAATCAGAAAAAGGTTTTGAAAACATCAGGTCACTCACATCTTCATTTTCTTTGCCCACTCTTTTACACAGATGGCTATTTATCACAGGGAAGAAAATGTCTAGTTAATTGCAGTCATCTGAGGAATCTACATTAGGGCTCTTGATTTAAGAAGTGATCAGAATCAACCAAATTAAGAAAAAAACACACACTGCAAAAGAATATATATCCATCGCCCTTTTCAGCTCACTATTCTAGACATTCTGTGGTACTTTAATCCCATAAAAACCTCAGAGTAAAGCCTGTTACGATATAAAAGGAAAGTGCAAAGCTCCCAATTTAAGGACTAGTTACAACTCATTAAAGTGAGGACACATACAATCTAAAGCACTGGAAGGTATGATGAAATATAATTAGTGGCTATGAATCAAACCTAGATGGATTAAACTAATTCCTGGAATGCTATTATAGAGAGCACCTTGTGGCGAAAGAATGATCGTTCTGTTTGCACAGCAACTAAATAGCTTCAATTTACGTTTAAACTGACTTGAATGGAGATAAAGGCGCAGCATTTCAAAACGTGGCCTTCTAAATATAATCAGCCTGAATTATGCCTGGTTCACACCGCGCTCCTCGCAACCTGGTTACAGGCACAGGGACAAGGCTGTGCTCAGCTTATTTCCCTGCTCAATTTCTATGGTAATTACCAGAGCGCAGCCAGAACGGAGAGCGTCTGCCAAGGGGAAGGCCTCCCAATAATACAACTGACATGTGCTGGGATATTGTTGAAGTGCTGACTAAGAAACTTCTTTTATCTCCTCTTGAAGCTATAAAACTGTATTCGTGTTATTACTAGCAGGGAATTTTAACAGCCTTGCAGTGACAGCAATTATGTAACACATGCATGAAACAATAGAGTTTCACATCACTTAATAAATCCTTGAGCTCTCTTCGTTCCAGATCTCTCGCTGGCTGGATTTTATGGTCTGGTAGCTCTAGCTGACCTTCCGAACACTGGAACATACTAACCACAAAAGCATCGGAAAATTATTAGCTACAACTGGCTTTTATCCCTGTTATATCTATTTAATGAAGAGGCCGTGATGCATAATTAGGGATTAATTAAAAGATTGGATCACTGACTTTTCCTCACTTTTCCCTGTAGCTCAACACTCCTGTGAGCCCTTGGCAATAAAACAAGCAAGGCACACATCACTTTTCCTTCCGTGAAAGACACCCTTTAACCAAACAGCTATATTAAAAAAAAAAAAAAAAAAAAAAAAATCATTCCTATATTGTACAGCCTTTCCTTTCTCAGCATAATTAACCTCTGGTTAATTTTTATGAGAGTAAGAATATACCATTAGCACAAACTATTTATATTTGCACATTAATTCCTTTTTCAGTCACTACTAACAATTCAGCTTCTAATATTAAGCTTAAAGGATTTTGCACTCCCAAGTTCCCAGCTTTAGCAGCACCAGGTTCATGAACAAATTACCACTTTCTATTGCACAATAGACAGAAAAGCACCAGCAATAGAAAAATAAAGAATGCCAAGAGAAGTGAAAAGGCCATTTCTGCCCATTTATACAAAAAAAAAAAAAAAAAAAAAAAAAAAATTTCCTCCCTTCCTATCTATACTGTTAAGTTATTACACTCTCTACATTCCATTCATAAAGATTTTGGTGAATGTCTGCATAATCATCACTTTTCATCTTTCTTCGCATACCAAACCATACCGTCTTCATTATATAGGAATTGCTTTTGTCATTCCTTGAATTCACTTTATTCTACACGTATTTTGTGAGAAAGCATCCAAAATTCATAAGGCCCTATAATCACAAGCGTTCTTAACAAATACCCCATGCAGCCTCTCTTTGACTACTACAGTAAAAAAGTCACAGTTCTTTTCCTGCTTTATTGCACGGGAAGCCTGTGGTTGCGTGTTGCTATCACTTGGAAGCTGCTTTCCTCATTGCGGCTTTCCATCTTTACCCCTATGAATCCTGGTAATAACAACACTAGTCAGTCAATATTTAAACTAGATTTAATTTTCCCAATGAACTCCATCAATGAAGAACGACCAATAAAGAAGCAGCACCGTAATTACTTTCCAAGTCATTTAAGTAGATTTGTTGTCTTGGCCTAAGGTGTCAAAGTGCCCCAAGAAAAGAGAAGTCCTGCTACCTGGTTTGCACATGGAGATGCACAAATACAAAATTACATCGCAATGTGTATGTAACTCATTCTAGAATAAAGCTATTCTCTCCCAAATGCAATTGGTTGAGTCAGACTCAACTAATACATATAATTTATATATATATAAAATGAAATAATATTTCATATTAGGAGGTGGGAAAAATATCCAGCAAAGTCCAGTCACCATCTTCACACATCTAATGTCATCTTAATAGAATTGGATCTTTTTTTTAAGTACTACCTGAGTAGGTGTAACTAACACCGGGTAACACACCAGTAAGTAATCACATCTTGACAGAAGTGCATGCTAGGAGCAAAAAATGAGTACGGAATTGTCAACTATTTTGCAATATTATATAATAATGTATATAACACAAGTCATAAGCAGTACTATGCTGACATGGAGAGGAAATATACATCAAAAATATTTCCAGATTTCACTTAAGCTTTCTTGTAAAACTGTAATGTTATCAAAAGCTATCACAGCACATCATCAGTTCAAGTTAATGTCCTGGACTGTAATATCCTGTTTTAATGGCCTTCATATTCTCTCAGCAAGCATAATGAATATTTTTTATCTTTACTACCATTGCTTTTTCAGTATTTTCACGTAAAGATTATATAGCTTAAACTCAAATATGAGGCATTAACATCAATATTAAGAATACCTACGATAAGAACAGCATCCTGCTGGGTTATCCAAGATAGTTCTGGTCCAGGAGGCACTTGTGACTCGAGCACTTTGATGCAGTTCACGAAAGCATCAGCGCTGCCCGCTCCGCACCCAGGGCTGCCCCCTCTGCACCCAGGGCTGCTCTTCAGCTACGCACCCACCTTCGTCCAAAATGCTCGAGTGCCCCAAGAAAAGATGAGGTCCCTGCTACACAGCTGCCACGTAGACACATGGAGGTACACAGACACCAAACTTAAAGCCACCAGATCTCTATCTTGACATTTACTGTAGACTCTAAATTACACAGCTCTCACTCCTAAAACGAAAGGATGCATCTGCCCGCTGCTAACCAAAACATTGCGACCATTATCAGCACACCTCAGTGATAAAAGTCATCTGCACTGGACACTTGCACTGGCCAAGTTAGTTGTTAATTATTATTTTAATCATCCCACTGCTAGAAACCATTGTCATAGACATGGAAACTGTGATCCTAGATGTTGAAACAGGAAAAAAAATTAAAAAGCCCAAACAAATGTGTAAGTGTGTCCATGTAGCAGCTGCACGGATGCAAGCAGAGCAGCATCGGGAAGATGCTAAAGCAACACTGCCATTTAACTGGCTCTAGTATTGGGAAAAATATTTTAATAATAATTTTCCATATAAATTTTCTAGAAACATCATTAGGATTTTAACTAACAACCTTTTAATTGTTAAAGTTTCATTGCTCTCTTCACATGTGTAGTGACTGTTACATGAAGAACATTTGGTTTTTATGCTCCAGGTAACGTTTCCTGACAGCACTGGAATATTCATTTTCCTGAAAAGCTCAGGGTTCAAATAACCAACAGCATGACTGTGATATCACAGGTTATCTACAAGACTTGAATAATTAATTGTACATTGTGTTTGGCCGCGGAATCAGATGCACTTGTGAAGGTATGCATCCATACCTCAGTCATGATAAGAAGATCATATACATATAGATACATACACACACACGCATTTATATTTAGATATATTCACACATATATTTAATACAGATTTGAAATATATTTGAATTTCATATAAATATTTAATAGAAACATCAAAACAAGTATCTATGTCTGGATTTTGGCAGCAGGGAATCAGCCTCCAAACATCCCCACAGTCAGCAGAGGTGAACCCATCTCACCTAAGAGTTTGCTTGGGGATGCTTTTAAATCACTATTTATCATGAAGCATCAAACTGGATTTAGGAAAATGGCCAGCTAGGTGAAACCTACAGAATAACTACATTTTTTTTTTTATTCTCTCTATACAAATTCTTCTCCCTGATGCTCAGCAACACGCATTTGGCAGCTGAACATTTTTTCCTCCCTGAAGCAGTAGTTAACAATGCAAGTCAGCAAACAAAGATAAGCTCAATGGTTTCCAGGAAACTGAGAGATGCAAGAATGTGGAGCGAGTCAGCCATGGCTTCACATGAAGAACTAGGGAACTAAGGTCAAACTAAAACCTAAAAGAAATTCAACAAGGCCAAGAAACAGTCCAGATACATTTAGGTTGGATTGAAATTTCACAATGCATTTCAACAATGCCTACAATTCAACCCGTGGAATATTAATTCACTGAGGATTTTTTTTTAATAAAGGAAGAACTCAACTTGCAAAGCCCTCAGTTTCATTATTTCAAGCGCAATACTTAAGCATATGGACTGGTTTTTAAATGAAGATTTTAAAGTACATTGAAGTCTGTCTTCCAGCCTTGTTTTGTATGATCAGCTACAGGCCCAACTGAAACAATGTCCCACCGCACACGGGAGCTAAGGTGCAGTGAGAGGTGTTGGGGAGAAGTTTAAAAGCAATGTTAAACTTTAAATAAACAATTTAGCTAAACTAGAAAAAGTAGCTGAACTTTAGAAGTTACAGATCTGGAGCCCTATCAGAAGTGAGAGGAAATTTGTCACAATTCATGGTTTACATCACAAAAATGGCAACATTTTCACCAATAAAATATGCTTAGAAGTAGGCATTCTCTTACTGACGTATAGTGAAGAGTGCCACCTATTGAATCACAAACAGTATTTCCTGAAACAATTAAACTATTTTGGAAAAACGCCATCCCCCTCTCCCCTAAGCATTCAGTTCAGCTTTTCATCTCATTTTCTGGCAAAGAGCAGTTTCGTTGCTAACAAAATTGATGGCCAAACTTTTACTCTAGTGTAGAAGCAAGGCATCAACCTACACTGCAAAGAAGCTTCCATGTTTTTCAGGGATTCTCAGGGAATGAAATTTCCTAGCTAACTTCCAATCTTTTCCAGTAATAGCCGTATGTTCCACGATTGATCCATGATTGGAAGATAACAGTTAGAAGAAACTTAAAGAAGATGGGGGGGGGGGGGGAAGAGGCTGTTTTCTGGAGGTTGTCCTTCTTTCACTTCCAAAACACTGTTCACCCTCCTTCTTCTCTCTCTCGCTCCCTCTCCCTCCCTCTCTCTACATATATATATTTTATCAGAGGGGAAATCCTTCCTTCATACTTAGCTGGATGCTTCTTTATTTCCTCTGGCAACACAAGTTTCTGGCAGAAGCCAAATACAAGCCAGCCCATACCCATAGGCTAAAATCTCACCGGGGCTGCAGAGCAGCAGTCCATGAGAAGCAACATTAGTTGATGAAGGCAACTGCACCAGAGAAGTGCCCTTGTGCGCCTGGCACTGCAACGGTAGCCTGGCCCCGGGCTACGCGCTGCTGCCCTGGCAGCGCTCACGAACACCGTGAATAAGCACCATAGACTTCTACAATTAGACTTCTACAGGCACACAGTTCAGGCACAGAAAAATGCCAGGAATGCTGCAGGAGACTGCGGGCGGCCAGTGCTGCTGGAGCGGGCCCCTTTACACAGGAACACATGAGCAGATCCGCAGCCCCTGCATGTCCTGGCCTGCTGCATCCTACGCACGATTCCCGACGTGTGCCCTCCCGTGCCACTTCCCTCATTGACAAGGCCAGGAGCCACACAGCACAGATGCAAAGGTGAGGGGTGAGGAAAAGATGACAATATGCACATTTCCTTTATCTGTTTACCCCATTCAATAGACTCAAGTACCACAGAATTGCTCCGTTTGTCTCCCATCTTCTCACTGCTTAGCAACAATAAAGCAGTGTAATAAAATCAAGTCCTACTGTTGCTTTGATACTGTAAACAGATAACAGCTAAACATGCCCTCTCAGTTGCACAAGTGAGTGGTCCATCTCTGCCTCCCCGTCCATGCTCTCGCTCCCCTACTCCACAAGCCTGCAAAATTCACCAGTACCAAGAAGAGCACCTTTTTATCAGCTCCACTTCTTCAATCCCAGAGGCTGAACCACAAGTCGCTGCGCTGACACGAGCTCCAGCCCTGCCACTAGCCCAGCTGCGGCGGCTGCTCAGCTGCAGCGCTGCCAGCACCGGCTCTCGAGCGGCCGCGGCTGCAGCTGTAGCCGCTGCAGCGGCGCAGGCAGCAGCGCTGGCACCGCACCCTGGCCATGCGGCCACCGCAGCGCCAGACCCTGCGGCACAGCCACTGCCCCAGCCTGCGGCCCCGCTCCGCGGCCTGCGGAAGGTGCCTGCGGAACCCAGACCTCTCCAAAGCCAAAGCGGGGCCAGACAGACAGATTTGACGTCTCACACAGCAAACCTGCACAGCGACACGTTTATGGCTCCAAGGAATAAAGCCTAGAACAACTGTGTATAAGAAAGTATAATTCGTACAGCACCATATGATGTTAATGTAGGGTAATAACAATTATTAGTAGAGAACACAAAGAAATTCCTGACCTTTTTCCAGGTAGAATCAAAGAACCAGGCTGACGGAGGGATGTGTCTCACCCAACGAAAGCGGGGCCAGCTCCGATATTAGACTAGACCTGCTGAGTCAGGCTTTTAAAATTTCCGAGGATAGAGATTTCACATTCCCTCTATTCAACCTGCCCAATTTTGTGCAATTCTGTTACAATCGAGCCCAGAGCTCAATCCCCTCAGTAAAGATCCAATAGCACATTTTTTAAAGTGTATTTATATAAAAATATTTGAAAAATACCAAATCCTTGAGGTTCCCCTATCACTACTCCTTTTTATGTTTCCTAGTTTTAAAAAAGTTTTAAGTTATTTCTCCTAGCTTTAACTTCAGAACAATGTAATAAGTTGCATCTGCTAAATAAAAGACGAGGAAGCAAGAGATATGCACGGTTACACAAGTTTAGGCTTGTCAGGAGTTAAGAATAAGAACATATACACATATACACACACACACACACACACTAACTCCATCTGGAAGGAAGGGAGGACAGTGATTTCTTTAACTTTGAAAGATAGTATGTTGAAAGATATTATGTTAATGGATACCATATATTATGACTGAAAAATATATATTTCTCAGGCTAAGGAAATTTCCAAGAAAAAGCTTTCTCCTTTAGGTTTCATAAATTTCTTTGGGATATATGAAAGGTTGCAAAAGTTGATTTTACTGTACTGCTAGATGGAATGATAAATTCCAAATTTCGTAAATTGAGGAGAGACAGAAAAAAATATATCTAATATATCTTTTAAAAATAAAGGCAGATTTACCAGACTTTCCTCCAGGGATTTCAGCTGATGATCTATTTCTTTCAGACGGTTTTGCTGATCCCGGTGCTCCTTATTATATCGCAGAACTTTCTCACCTGGAACCACTTCTAGTTTTCTGTTTGCATAAGCCAGAGACTCCTTACAAAAGAAGGAACAGGCATAATTTCAATATATGATTTTATATAGTTTCAACTCCTAAAAAGTGGGTTTTTTTCTATCAAAAAATTTAGAACAATATGTTTATTTCACATTAAACACATAATTTTCATTAAGTATATTTTTAAACACAGTAGATAAGCATAATGAAGAATTTATTTCAATAAAGCAATTCTCCCCTTTCACATCAGAAGAGAAACTTCATAACCTTGATAGCTAAAACTTGATAAGCATGTTCTGTAGGAACAGCACAAATGCAGAGAGAGTCAGGGAAGTGGAAGGAGCAGTTTCCAAGCTTCCTCCTGTTCACCATTCTGGGATAAGAGTTAGGCTGGCAGCTCACAGAAGAAAAAGGAGGAATCGGGCCAAAAATGATCTGGGGCTCTGTTTACTAGCCCTCAAGGAGAAGGAGAAACAAATCTTCTAAACTGAAGTGAGTCAATGCAATGAAGGAGTCAACACACAACCATCATTAAAGATCTGAATTTAAAAAGCAATGTCATAAATACATCTACAAGAACATGCAATTAATGGTACTAAGAACTCCCTAAATGTCATACTATTTATCAATATTTTGTTTTGGGAGTTGTATGCAAGAACTACAAATTGATAATTTCACACAAACTCAGCCTTCTATCTGAAATAGAGCTTAAATTGCAGAAAACACCCCTGGAAAGTATTATTTTTGCAATACCAGCAAAATTTAAACAGGTGGCAGTGAGAGAGGGCATACAATCCGGAAGTTTTCATCTTCACATTCTCCATATATTTTTCCTGAAATAGTGTTAAACAGATCTCTTTGCTGGAAATAGTTTCAGGCAAAGAGAAAGGCATCCTCTCTTACTCTTGCAACGTGAAGGATGTTCCCCATGCAAGCCACACTTGCACAGAGCTCACCGCCACCTTTCTGCTGCTCAGCTGCTGGGAAGCAGCTGCCGTTTCTTCTGTCCCACTTAGGAGCTCTGAGAACCATACGGTGCAACAGTCTAGCACATACACCACAGTTATACGGGAACACAGCGGCATTTTGCTTCATGCTGTGTTTTTCAGAATTGTTCTTAATAATCTTTTTGATATTTGACCACTATGAAGCTTTAAATGTCTGCTTTCACAGAATTAATTCTTTCAATCTCAGTTTTCTCACCTCTGAAGAGTAAAAGCACCAGATGAACAAAGTTATAGCTTTTCCCGGCAACATACTCATTCTCTAACATTTTTCTCAAGAAACCTGTGTTAAATAAAAGTAGGAAGTACTACTGCATGCAAAACATTTTACAGTCAAAGTTTCAAAGCACTTTGTTTCAATTACTATAAAACTGAAGCAGATACAGGTAATGGGAATTTATTAGATATTAATAAAGATCTAAAATTCCTAGAGATGAAGCAGGAAACACAAGCATTAGCTACACTACACATGGGAAGAGGTAAGTCCTTAGAACAGGCAAAGCTGTAGTAACTATTAGATAAATGTGAACAACCAGTATCTGAAGAAAATTTACATTATCTGCTGCACTCCCTTCTCTTCAAAGTTCTAAAAAAGCCAAAACCCTCCTAACGAAGCATTCGGTGCCTTACAATCTCGTTAGGCTGCAAGGCAGGCTGATGTGCTTGTTACCATGCTTCCAGCCGTGCCCTGAGGCAGAGCTCCCTGTCAAAGTGACCTGTCGGGGAGAAGCAGAGGCACAGAGGGCAGGCCAGAGTTAAGTAGTGAAACATTAGAGTCTCTTCAGAAACTTCTGTCCCCTTTTTATTTTCCATTTTCTCAAATTGGGAAACGGACTCATCATACTCAGGTCTTATCCTTCATACTCTTCACGCAACCATTCTCCTCTCTCTTACAGAATTATATTCATTTTAACTTGCCCCCCTCCCAAAATATTGAGTAACATGAAAGAATTTTTTAAATATTTAATTACATTGGCACCAGGAAAAAAGAAATGCTTGAGAGAGAAACAAAGTTCTGATGAGAAACATGCCCATGTAAAAGAGAACATTAGTCATGGAAACGCAGTCTGAATCCAGCTGGCCTGACTGCACAGAAGAGGAATATGGATGCTTCTCTGTAGCAGCTAAACTCTGGTACTGCAGTTTAATTAAAGCCAGTCGTTAAAGATTTCAGATTCAGAGCATAGTTCCTATATCCTGCCAATGTACTTAGAAGGTGGAGGAAGCAGCTCTGTCATCAAGCCATGGTGCTTAAGTGTCTACCCTTCGGAAGTGATACCCAATGCAGTTCTTGGAAGAAAAGAACGTGCATCTTTGACATGTAACCCTAAGCTAATTTCATTTTAATTACCTCTAAAATTCAAAATGAAAATCCAAGTAGAGGACTTAAGACATCAACAATTTTCTGCACCATTCCCATCACTTACAGATTATACTTTATTTACCACCAACAAATGAAACTCTGCAAATCAGAAAAAATAACTCAAAAAAAAAAAAAAAAAGATGCCACTGAAATTAGACTCTTCTCTGAAGGAACTGGTATCCACATTTCAGTTTAAACTACTATTCGATAACAATTCTTGACATATTGAAAACAGTTTTCAGCATTATGTGTGTTTCATACACTAATTGCCTTTATATTTCTTTCTGCATATGTAATTCACTGTGTTAGTGCCTTGAATGCCTCCCACTTCTAACTGGTTTTACAGAGACATCCACATTAGTTTGCTTCCTCATTCAGTTGCTGCAAACCACTGAAGAAAACTACTAAACTTGAACTTAAACTCTTGGAACTAGCCCCAGTAAGGGACAGCCA
Organism: Nothoprocta perdicaria; assembly: GCF_003342845.1. Classification (NCBI taxonomy): domain Eukaryota; kingdom Metazoa; phylum Chordata; class Aves; order Tinamiformes; family Tinamidae; genus Nothoprocta; species Nothoprocta perdicaria. Next base: position 438,704 of record NW_020456087.1, on the reverse strand, counting down.
CCCAGAACCAATGTCTCCTTTGCTTTGCATATCACAAAGCAGATCTCTTCGGAAAAGCATCACTTGGTTAATTCATTTCTTCAGACCCTTCTTCTGGATAGAACTGCTAACCCTATCCCACTACATTTTCTTCTCTTCGTTTCTTTCTCGAATGCAGTAATTCACATTTAAACATTCTGAAAATGAGCTGGCAAGAGAGGGACAAAGCTGTGTTAAGAAAAACATGAGTGGCACTGGACACAGATAAATCACACGCTAAAAAAAGTATATTATATCTTTTTATGTAAAGTTCTATAAACCTCAAAATAAACATGAATTTTTCAGCTACTGCCTCATATTACTTCTTTTTGTTTGAACATAAGAGGTTGAGAGTTCACAGCTTTACCCAAATTCAGAACTTAACAATACCTGAAGTTATCGTTCTACCCATACATTGAAAAGCAATTATTTAGGTACCACCACAAACCACACTACAGTCAAGACTGCAGGACTAAAGGCTGCATCTAGTAAAAAGCCTATGCATTAAGCAGTGAAGCTCACAAAAGCTGCCACAGCTCTTCTCACCATCACTCGCCAGCCCCCAAGGACAGCAGTGCAATGACACGTGAGCACAAGCGAGCTTGGACACGGAGACCGCAGCCACCGCGCGCCGCTTCCTCAAGACCCTGGGAAGCCAAGGCCAGCAGAGCTGATGCTCAACACGCGTGGAGAACCAGGAGCAATTTGGAGGCAAATATTGAAGGGTGATTCTGGAATTAACTCTTTGCAGTTATTTAGTGTTATTCAAAAAGGTACCGCATGACCCTTCTGCAGGCATACACAAAAATGCAAGTTTCTTCGCATATTTCAGAGCTTTCATCTGGAAAAGGAAGTGACACAGTCCCCTGGACAAATGTTCCCAAAGCAAACAGAACAAGTGCTCATTATCACAGCAATGGTATCCACACCGAGGATACCTCCTACCAGGAGGAACTCAAGAGCCAGCAGCTCCTTGCAAGTTCACACTCACGAAACGCTAGAGGGAGTCTCGGTTCACACATCAACTCTCAGGTGGCAAATGAACAATATTTAAATCGAATTCCTTCTTCGAAACTCTTATAGAAAGAGTAAATAAAGTTTTATTTCTCATGAAATAGTAACTCCATAAAGAATTCAACAAAAAGTGACATTAAAATATAGTTCACAATATAAAGTTGCCTTTAAAAAGAAAAACCAGCTATTTAGCTGTTGAAAGATGTTCCACATAAGCAAGTAACTGAAGACGTTCTTACATGACCTCTAACAGAGCCGTCCTGATTATAAACTGAAAGCTTTACAAAACAAAATTTTACAAAAATTTTATGCAAATAGTTGTCAAAATATGGGCAATGAGTTTTATTTCACCCAGGATGTAGCAGACAACATTACTGGTAAATGGTATATGATAAATGGATAAATTCAAAAAAGAATCTGCATCACAGACTCTATTCTTTAATATACCTGATAAATCTGGCTTGGAGATTTTGAGCAAGAGCTGCGACTTGCAGAAAAATCCCCATTAGAGAGCACTTGAAGCTTAGTATCTATTTCACTCAAGTGATGAAATTCCATTGGTTCAGGTGTGTACCCTTCTCCTGGTACTAGCCAGCCAGACGCATCTTCCTATTGAAAAAAAAATAAAATAATTATTCTTCATCCCCAAAAGAAACAAGCTTTGAAGGCAGTTACACATAAAGTGTTTTTTTTTTAAATAAATTGTACTTAAGAATAAAATGTACATTCTCATTCTCACAGGTGAACACTTCCAGTACTCATGTGCCAAGTACACCTTGAAGCAGGTAACCATTGACCAGTTTTATTGCACACTTCTCACTTCTAAATATAACCAAGCAGCAATTTAAATAGACTTCTATTATAAGTCTACATAAACTAAAGTCTATATAAACTAAGTACATATAAGAATATATGTACTTAGCTTTATCTCTTAGAAACTGCATGAACTGCATGCTGGTGTTATGAAAAGGTGTTATGTTAACCTGAACAGACTCCTGCAATCATCATACTGAATTCCATAAAAGTCCAAAGCCTTTGCCCTCACCGAGCAGCCACTCCAAACCCCTGCAATCAGGTTGCTTAAAACAAGTGCCTCCCCTCTACTCGCTACTTTCCAAGCAGAAAGGCACAGCTCTCACTGGACTGAACTGTCCAGTAGCATCTTCCTAACATTCATACTTTGCATTTCAGCAAATACTGTGCAAATCTCTGTGCAAATACTTCTTAATCTGGTAACTAGAGAGCCTCACAGAACTGCATTACACTTGAAGAGCAAGGGACAGGACAAGAGAGCTGACCAAACAGCAAACCTGAAGAAGAAAGCTCATTCCTCCAAGTCAAGTCAACAAGTACAGAAACATCCAGCTCCAAACTCCCCTGAAGACGAGCGCATCTTGTCAGCATCCCCCCCATCCTGGTACATCCTCCAGTCTGGCAGGGCCCCAGGGCCTCCGTTCTGCTGCGCACATGGCTAAAAGTCACTTACAAGTCCCCACTAAAGCAGAACACACTGCTCTCTACTGTCCTTGGAGGGAAGGGGGGGAACAGCCTCAGGCACAAGCCAACAAAGGAAATATCAGTCCTTTTGAGCATAAACCCAGCAACTCTCTATATAGTATTGGTTGGAAGCTGTTAAAGTTTGGCCAACAGCAGCCTCGGAATGAAACTGAAGAGGCTCTTCCTGTGGCAGAAACCACCTGGAGCCAATTATCAAAAAGAAGGTATGAGATGCAGTGCAGAGTCTATTGCAAAAGAACAAAACACATGCACAGGAAAGCCTGAATTCTTAGAGGAACTGCTCTGAGACCAGTAGCCACTGCTTTCTAGAGACCAGCATGATGTCATATCCCCTCCAAAATCAACAAAACAAAAAAACTTGGGCAGGCAGAAACTATTGGGTTCTTTGCTGACTATTATTTAGACAAGTTCTTCCTCATGACAGCAGTAACATGTGCCCAAGCAACACAAATATGTGCTCCAAGTATGGACAGCTGCAGATAAGGAGTGAGCTTGGCCCTCTCCACTCAAACAAATGAGCTCATACTCACAGCGGATGCAGCAACCTGGCACTCCTGCCTTGCAGCCTGGGAACTAGGTTTGGGCTAGCCCCATTCATCAGGAATGATGCTAAGAGATTATATCTAAGATTACACCCTGATCCCAAAGAAATGCCAGGTAGGACTTCACAAGGGTTGGGCAAGAAGGTGGAGAAAGAGATTTCCTTTCCTTCTTTCAAGATAAGGGCCATTGCCTTGCCCAGGGACTGCAACATCTGCCCTGCAGGGGACTCGCACACACTAACGCCTTCAGCGCTCCACATTAATCATCTAGACGCTCAAGCAGCCACATCCCCATGAGAGGGGGAAATAGGAGCTTCCAACTATAACACCACTGCTGCGAAGTCATCCCTGCGCAGCCCCTTTACTCCAGAGGCACAGCAGGAAAGCACCGACCAAGGCTCACACAACTACATCAGCTTCACTTGCTGGAACTGAAGACTAGTAATAAGAAATTTAGGGGAAGAAATCACTTTACACATACATCAAGCCTAAGTATGTGCAATTCACACCACAAAAACTATCTTCAAATTTCCACATTAAAGATCTCTTCTGTAAAAGGGATCTCACCAGAGTAGCATTATATACCTACAAAATGTTTAAACATAAACTAGTTTTAGTGTTAATAACTTAATAGTTAGTGTTTAGGCTGTTTAGACTCATCTTTTTCTTGAAGTAATTGCAGGCCCTTCTACCACAGATTATACCAGCTACCCAGCTTCCCCTACCCTACTTGTGTTGGGAAGAGACGGGCTCATATTTTATGCAGAGGAAATAGGCCATCTTCTCCTCTAAGAATACTCTAAAGTATTCTTTAAGACTCCTTCCATCTGTACCTAATTTTTCATGAAATTCCTGAAGCTCTTCAAAGCCCTGAGAACTTTCAAGTGTTGGTAAAGAGAACAAAGAAGTCAATAAAAGTTCGTTTCTGCAGAAAATCCAATGAGGTTTCTTCAGCTATGTTGTGACGAGACTAAAAAACAAATATAATTTTACAGTAAAATCAAACCAAATACAACAGAACAGTACAAAAATCTCCATACCTCAAAACCCTGCAATTCACTTCCATCTTCCATATCTTTCAATAGCTCAATCAACCTCTTCTTTTCTTCCTCAAGCAAAGCAACCTGGTTTCCAGAATCCTTTGCCAGCTGAAGTATTTACAAATAAATGAACAAACAAAAAGTCTTTAGAACCATATTCGCTCAAGTGGCAAAGTTTTTAAACTCTGAATTTAACATCTGATCTTGCTTATTGCTATAATACAAATTATCACTCTGACAAAAATCTAGCAGCCTGGAGGTAAACTATAATTTTCATTTTTTGTTTTTGACACACATGTAGAGTTTTTTCAATTAAAAAAAAATCATTATAGGTACTACAGCCTTAGAGAAACAAAAGCACAGAATTCAGGATATCTATTTTTTTCTGACAAATTTTTTGTAGATGAGCGTCCTGTGGTGGCTGCACATAAAAAACATACATAGTTCTTTTCTAGGAATAAGGATGGCTTCTCTTTGCTTATCACTAAATTATTTAAATAAAGATTTAAAAGAAATACTTTGTCCTCAAAATAAGCTGTGTCCAGACACAAACAATTCAATTCCCATGACTCTTCTGCAAATACATAAAAAGGGTATTATCCCAATCCCATAAACACAAGCACCAAGAGGAAGCCTATATTCTACAGCAGTATATTATACTGGTATATTATACCAGTATATGTCACTCAATACAATTTAGAAGGAAGATTTTGCTTTCAATGTTTTTGAGAAAGAAACTGTTTATATACTACTGTTTCACTTAACACTGAATCAGAGAAGTGAATGATGTTACGTTTTAACACTTACCTCAATATTCTTTCTAATGAAATCCTGGCTGCTTTTGCTTTTATTTTGTGTTTTTTCTGCCTGATTCAGAAATTCATTTGTTTTTATTTCCTTTGGACAATCTGAAGTTTGAAAAAGAAGTTGCAGATTTAGACCACTACTTTTCTCATTCAATAAGAATCTTTATTAAACATGTAAAGTGGATATACAAACTTCTGGTGTGACATTTTCAGTATTTTTAACTGTACTGCTATATTGGAAACATAATTATGAAAGACTAATCTCTTCCTTCTGAGCTTTTATTATATGAGATCATCCAACTTTGGGAAAGCTAAAATACTTTAGGATTTCTGACCTCAAAAATGTTAAACATGGTGGCTTTGAAAGGCATGGCATTCCTGCTAACCCTCTTATTGTTTCAGTTTTATCATCAGTACAAAACCAGACAATAGTTTTTGGAGAAACCACAGAACTATTTGGAGACGTATCAAGTACTTTTTTTTTTTTTTTTTAATAAAACAGCTGAAAAACAGATGATAGAACATAGGTTCTAGCAGCTCATTCTTCTACAGTTTATATGTAAAGTCTCTTTACATATATGTAAAGAGTCTTTATATGTAAAGACTCTTGCAAACGGAACAGACTAAAAGCAAACTCTTAAACATATAGAATAAATTCAGTACATCTTTTTACAAACTGTGGACAAAAACTGCAACATTCTCTCCAGTCTTGCTCTGAAATTGCAAGCAAATGCTAATGGGATGAAGTGTGGCACCCGGCCACTGAGAAAACCCTTGTCATGGTACAAGTTTACAGTTATTCACAGAAAACATCCCAAACTGTCTCTGATGTTTCTGTCTCTGATCAGGTAACAGAGAAAGAGAAGGCCTTGAATCTATCTAAGAAGTGAAACCACTTAATAATTTACAGATAAATAAGAGTAAGGAGTTGTAACCTGCAACTCTTTAAAAGCAAAAAAAGATAAGAGCATAACACACAGCACGTATGAAACTTGCTTTTAAACTACCTTTTTCTGCTACCTGTTGCCTGAGTGCCTTCAAGAGTGAACCATCATACACAGTATCTCAGAATATTCAAATAAAGAAGGGACCAGCACAATTACTGTGACAAGGAATTCATTAGAGAACATCTCAATGAGATTGCTAAAGTAATAGCACAGCAAGTAGTAAGCAACCAAAACAACAGGTTTTAGAAATCAGATACTACATTGATTCTGCTGAAGACTCTTGATAATTCATTTAAGTATTTTATTGCTCATGAGTTGCAAGTGATTTCTGCTTCATGAGTTCCCAAACCAAGAGGATGTAAATCACCTCAAAAGTGCATGTGCAACAGCAGCTCTGACCTGTGGGAGCTGTTGGTGCCCTGAATTCAGAAAATCAAAATCTATCAGTGGTAAGCAAAGACACTGCAGCAAATGTGTGAAACTTGAAGCCTAAGGGTCAAGTTTCAGTTTAGGAAAGAATGAAGAGCACATACCAGGGGACTAAGGCTGATAAAATGGAAAGGGGATTGAGGTCATGGCTTGAAAAGCTAAAACATGTGGTCGCATTCTATAAAGTCAAGTCACATTCTGCCATCAGTGGCTCACACTTCAGGAACACTCCATCATTGTGTCTTTGTCATCCTGGCCACTCACCAGGGTTAGATCACTTCTGTTTACATAAAAAGACAGACTAAAGAACTGAGCAATTGCAGCTGACAGCAATGGTAGCTGAAGTCACCTCTTCTGTCAAGTCACATATCAGAACATAGTCAAACGCAAAAAAAATCAAGTTAGTAAAAGACAAAAGCGCAATTTTTGTTATTTTTAAAACACTTAATATCATGCTAAATAAAATGCTTTAGGTTAACTACAAAGTTTTTTCCATTTTAATCACTTTTTGAAGAGAGAGGTATTGCCATTGCAACAGACAAACTTACTACTGACTTTAGCTCAGCCATGAAGGGAAAGTCTCCATCACCTACTCACTTCACATGTTGTTTTTCTGCACCAGAAAATCACAGTTATACAGTTTCTAAAGCTTACCCTGATTACGATGGTTTTTGCGACAATCATAATCTTCTGGATTAATTTGTGTGTGAAATACTGAAATACATATTTCATCTTCTTTAATGTGGAAGGGCTCTGTTAAGAAATTTTTCAGTACAATTTAATTAAAACACATTTAAAGATGACCTACCTTCATGCATATCATTCTATAAAATCTCATACACACAAGTTACAGAAACTTACTTCTTTCTTTTCAGATAAGTTGCATGATGACTATATTTTTCAAGAGGTAAAGGTGAAAGAGTAAAGTGTTTCATCAATATGAACGTGTAACAAGAAAACTCTTCAAAAGTTTCATATACCTCTGATTTAAAAAAAAAAAAAACACTGCTACATATACACACACATATAGCCTGCAGTAACAAGTCTGAACTCGAGTGAAAGCATAATCTTTTTTCTGACTTACATTTCTCCCACAGGCACGTTAGAATTTTCCGTGTAGCTGGGATATATATTGGTTAAAGATTTTGTACTCAGAACCTCTGTTTGATATCACAGCCACATTAAGAATTACAATTATCTGTCTATATAAAATGTAGTCATCTATATAAAACATTTTATATAAAATGTACCTTATTATGGATATCTAATAATTACATTACTATTATGTTATATCTATGTATAATATTAATTGTGTGTAATATATTTACAAAAAAAACCCAAGTCCTGTATCAAGTTCAAGTTTTGAAAAGCAAAGCATATGAATCACATTCCATTTCGTTATCAGCCTGACAGCTATTTGCACTATCAGTCCTTAAAAAGCAAACTCGAAGTCCAGCACCAGCACGTTATCAAAAGAATAAGACAAAGACCCAGTGAGGAGGGGAAACCTAAATTACGCAGAATTATGCCAGTATGGCACACTAGAGCCCACATGACAAACACTCACTACAGCAGAGAGTAACCTTTGATCAGAGCAATGAAAGGCAGCACATAATTCATTAGCAATTACACACATTCATGTTTGCCTACCTTTTTTTTTTTAATTATTATTAGATGCTGACACCTACTGGACAATTTTAACATACCATTCTTCCCAAGCTAAATTCTGTGCACTTCCCTTAATAATGAAAACTTAAGTACAGAAATACAAAATTTACCTTAGAATAAAGTTTTGCTTATTTCTGCTTTCTTTTTTTTTCCCCACCATACACTGCTACATTAGTATGCATATATACCCAGACAGTCAACCAGCAACATCTATTCAGACCACAAATCCTCATTGCCTTTCTCAACAGAAAAGGTAGGAGGCACTAAAATTCTGCTCTCTTTCAACGAGGAAACTGTTTCAGCCAAGGGGCAGAGAAGGGCAGACTGCAAAACGTGCATATGGCCGAGCTGCTCAAGGAGAGGCTTTAACAACAAATTTTTAAGAACTACTCTTTTACTGGACTTCCTGTCTTTCCCTCCAGAGAATATCTTCATAGTATGTCTTTAACACAGTTTTGCTTCTTAAAACAGCTAGCTATTCTAAGGGTTTTTTTTTTTTTTTTTTTCCTCATAGAATTCTCAGGAAAATAATTTACCTAAAAAAAAGTAAGTTTGTGGCTCATATAGCCTTTTCACTAGAATCACCCTTAACATTTGATAATCCTTTTTACTCAAATCACCTCCCTTTGTCAGAATCTTAAAACTCTTTTAGAAGTTAAATTTAACATAATCAGCATCAAATTTAGTATTTGCTGCCACAACCCAAGGCCCTGGGTCATACACATGCTCCTGCATCGGTTTCCAACATGTAACCAGATAGCTGGCATGGTCACTTGGTCCCATTCTGTCACTATGTCTGTTAGCAGTTCCTAGAGGGAGGCTGCCTTTCCCTTCTTTAGGTATAATCATCTTGCCAGATCCTCACTATGGCACTATGCCATTGCTTCCTTCAATTTTTCTTTTCACACTCCACCTGAAAATATTCTCCCAGATATATATGAAAGGCCCACAACATTCCTAGAGCTCCTATTGAAGGGTTTTTAAGCGCCACCTACTCCTACATCAAGTATTACAAGTGGTGACCTATTTCACTAACAATCCCTGATACATTAGTGACTTTATGATTTTTCCATTTACTACAACAATTTTGATTTCCTTGGTTATTGCCCAAACCTGTTGAACACACAGGACAATCATAACAGGATATTCTTGTCTCTCTCACTTACCAGTTGCATCCTGCCATGATGAGATCAAGGCTAAAAAGTGTTTTGTGTTTTCTATCTCCTCATGACTTCCAGAAGTACTGACAGACTATTTAAAAGAAATAAAGCATAAATATCTACAGTATTCATTTAAAGTTGCAGCAAAATACTTCGTATTTGCATTAAAAGAAAAAAAAAAATCAGACACTAAGCAGACTTTAAACCATATCAAAATAATTTCTTTTCTTCCTGAGGCTACTGGAACATGCCCTTAAGTTTTCATGACAGCACAGTGGAACTTGGAAGTCTCTGTCATGCACCATCTCTTAAGCAGGGGCACATTTCATACAGCAAAGAAATTCTGTAATGGATACATGGCTTTCAATCCAAATCCACTGAAAGGGACAATCACAGAAGATAGTAGATGTACTCTTAGATAGACTATTTTATTTAAGTTGTATACTTCTAACCTGAAGTTCTTCCCAGAGCTTTGCTCTCATTTCTTTGCCTTGTTTTTTAATTGCTCTCTCTTTTAAGTGCTTTTTTGCTAGTATTGTGTCCAGTTTATTCATCTTCTTTATTGCTGCTTGAATCAGAGTATCTACAGCTGCCTGTTCAGAATCTTCTAAGTTGGAGGAGTTTGCTGTAGATCATATTTAAAACAAATATTAGCTTGACATATTTCAATTAAAAAAAAGAAAGAATGTAAGTAATTTGACAGCAACTGCATACAAGAGTAAAAACATTCACTAATGTATACATAATCATGTTCACTTCCAGATCTGTTTGCAGCAGGGGGAAATACAAAAGCATTTAGAAAGAGATTGATGAATTAAGCTCTTCGCTTTTGCAGTTGGATTGGGGTGGACATAAGCCCCCCATTTGGCAAATGAGTGAAATTTAAAAAAGGAAAATTGACAATCACAGACAAAATTAGCTTAAAAGTCAAGAACTCCTCGTGTATTCAGATTCACTACTAGAATACATATTAAATGTCAACCATTAACTTGAATAATCATAAAATTGAGAGACATTTCAGTTTTAAACATTATTGAAGCTTCAGTCTCAGCTAAAACAGAGTCTGATACTGTTTTTGGAAAAGGCAGTTTTGTAAAATGTTATGGAAATTAACACTACTTAAAATTCTACATTGTCTCTTTTTTTCCCCCCTTGACATGCAAATTACAATTTCTGATCACTTTTAGCCTCTCTCCCCTTCCTATAGCACCAAATTCTTTCCTAATTTCTGTTCAAGGTAAGCCTGGCTTCTAGAGGAGGACAATCACAGTACTATCCCTAAGTCACAAGCTTCCAGGTTTTTTTTCCCCCTGGTCAAACTTGGCTTCTGATAATAAATTCATAAACAAATAAATAGCACTGAAGACCAAAATAAAGTCAACGATTTTGAGTTTGGCATTTTGCCAGAAACAGTGAATACATGCACATACAGGAGGAGAAAAAAAGAACAGAGGACTACAAACGCCACTGAAAGATAGGATAATTGTGACAGAGTTAAAAGCATGAAAATATAAAGACAAAAGCAGCAATTCCAATTCTATTCCTTCAGTTAAAAACTAGAAGTAAATTGGGATATACAGTTAATACTCCTGCGGCACATCTCTCCATTTCCTAATCTGAAATTTCCTAATTTTTCTCCATTTCCATCTTTTGGAATCAAAAGTTCTACATATCTATTGTCTCAAACTGTTTACTGTGATCTCTTATTCTACTTTGTGCCAGAAGAGGTGATCGATATAGCAAAGAAAAAGCTGCAAGAGTCCTGCTGAACGCTAAGGAAGCCCCAGAGACAAAAGTGGGGAAAAGAACATTAATTTCATCTGATCTGAGCCCAGCAGTGGATTTGGAGCTAAACCCACCGAGACCTTGAAGTTGAACTCTATCCAATTGCTGTTCCAATGAAATGAATGTTATTTGAGATGATTGGCCTCCTAGCTGCCACTGGATTCTGCTTTATTACATCAGCCAAACATATATATAAATCGAAAGTTAACGTAACAATAAAGTGATTACTCTTTAATGAAATAATCCCTAAATAATTGATCTTCCTCCTTTTGAAAACCTGACATTTCTTCTATTTACAGTATTTTTAGACACACACACACACATACATACAGATGCAAGCACACACATACAGTAAAGTCCCAAATTTTCATAGAAGAATTAATAATAAGGAAAAAGATATTAAATTGCATTATTTGCTCTATAAATCTAAGTCTAATCTCTGGCATTACTTTTTTTTTTTCCTTGGGAAGGTTCACAGAATTTGGAAGTCTTTTCAACACTATCATCCCCAGAATCCGAATTACAGATAGATCCTGAAAAACAAACACAGTAAAAAGCCTTTCACAATAATATGAAATGAACTTTTAAAAATACCACATGAACCATCAACAATTAAGAGAATAAACTGCCTTTTTCTTCCCCCCCCCCCCAACTAGGGGTCAGCACAGTGGCTTCTGCAGCAGATTACTGCATAGAACAACTACACTAGGACTCAAGTTAAGCACTAGGTGCAGGAATTAAGGAATTTCTTGAAATCTATCCACATCTGAAGAAGGTATCCAACCAAACTCACTGTTTCAAACACTGGCCTTCACTTGTGTTTTTAAGTAAATCAGAAGCTGTGGAAAATTAGTTTATTAATATTTACAGAAGGTCAAAAAAATAAGTAAAACAGGTCTACACATAGTTTCATTGAATTGAAACAAGATATTGCATTTCCATACTGAAAGTGTGTTAATTAGTATTTGCATTGTTCAGTTGTTAAATCCTTTAACTTAAAATTTTTGTTTAGATTAAAGGACCGTTATCGGGTTACAAAATTTCTCAAAAATTACCATAACCTTTGAAAAGTTGGGTAAGAAACACACTACTGGAAGTACTTTCCAACATTGTTCCAGGGATCAGATGCAGAGGGCCTATCCTGACCTTACAGGCCATTACTAATGAGCAGATCCCTGCTTTGATGCCACAGGACATTTATTATATGATCACTGCCATTACCATTATATTCAAACAGGTAAAGAGGAACAAAGGTATAATTTTGACATGATCATCTTCCTCCTACTTCCAGGATTTTACTTATTACATCCCTTTCACATCTGACAATTGAATTTTACACAAATTATCCAAACACATTTGATCTAGCCATAACTCAAAACACATGTTAGCTGCTTCCCCACCTGACAGCTCATTAGGATTCTGTATAAACTCCTGAAGAGCGAAGGTAATATTTTCCACTGAAGTTTGCTTAGCTGTTTTTATTCTCGTGATGCCAGACTTTTCCCCATCCTCATCTTTATTTTCCTCTGGACAGCAGTGTCTTTGCTGGTTACTGGTCAAACTGACAGGTGAACCAACCTATGAAACATAAATATAAAAGCTATAATTGCAGATGGGGGAGGGAAACAGTAACTATAATCACATACTACTCCAGAGGCTACCAGTGCTCCTACACGAAATTGCAGAGCATGTCTTAAATAAAGGGGCAGCCTCCTGCCCCGCTGAAGCAATTTCTGTTTCGCAGGTAACTTTTGTCCACAGTTCCCATTCCTCCACTGCCAGACCTGGAAGGGTCTGTGACCTACACATGGGCAGCAGCAGAGGCTACAGCTGAGTCGGTATGAGGCTGTTGTGCACGGCAGCTGCATCCTACAGCTATTCTGCTCAGGTAGCATCCCACTCTCTCGCTTATAGCACACAGGTTAGCTAACACTGTTAACAGAAAGTAATCGGATAGCAGCCTTGAAATCTGACTAGGAACCTGTTGGGGAAAGGGGGGAGGAAAAAAAAAAAAGACTGTGAAGCCTCCAGCTATGACTCTAGTTTACAGACAGGTGAATGGAGATACAGCTCAAGTGGATATATTAAACATTACTCTGAGCATGCATAAGGAGCAGCCCCTCCACATGAAGCTTCATGTAATCGCATAGCACATCTGTTGACTCCAGAACTCTGTGCAGTCAAAAAATAAAAACAATAATTAAAGAAGAACTTATTTTTTTGCCATCCTACTAGAAAAAAAACAAGGTTTGTGGAAGGTGTAAAGCATTACCTTTGGCAAACACAGCTGTGGTGTCAACACCTCCAAAGATGCACTTAAAGATCTACAAGTAGGATACACTCTTGAGCTAGATGCAGGCCTTGAAATTTTATCCAAGCTCCCCCTTGTAATATCCATTGAGACCTAAAACAGAGATAATAAAAATAAAAACAAAAGATGGCCACAGTTAGCACCAACAAAAGGGCAAGGTTAATTTATAAATATCTAGAAGGCATCAAGCACAGCAGTGGGAAGCTTTTTATGGTGCAGCAATTACAAGCTGCGGGAGCTTGCAAATCAGAAGCAGTTATTTATTCCTGTTCCCTTCCCAATTAAGGGCTCAGAGACCAGAAACGCATACCGCTCTGCAAAAAAAAAACACAGTGTGCATTGCTACATGCACTTTTAACCAGAGCACAGGGATTTTCAGAATTTTCCATTTAAAAAAAAAAAAATCCTTTCAGTGCTAGCCAGAAAGGATGAAGGGATGCACGCACACATGCCCGTAACGGCAGAGCACAGCGTGGAGAGGCCGGCAGAACTAAAGACAAGCACCCGGGGAGCATACAGGGGTTCCAGCAAACGGGCAAGCCGCTTTTCCTGACCGAAAGGGAACCGGACCGGCCGGGGGCGCCCAGCGGGGCCGCCGCCAGCGCCGGGTAACGGCCGCCACCGCCCCGCCCACCGGGAGCCGCCGCCGTCTCCATGACAACCCAGCCCCGCCAACGGCTCCTCGCGGCAGCGGCCCCGCCCCCCTTTTAAGGAGGGCCGGTACCATCCCTGGGAAAGGGGGGGGTGTCAGTGAGCACTTCCCAACTACCTCTCGCAGAGAAAAGCAGAGAGGAGCCCTAATTTTTCTCACAGATCTGGAAAATAACTCGTAAATCCTATTCAATCTTCTCAGCCCTGGTGGGGAGAAACTAAGTGCGGAGCGCGTGCTTTTCCCCTCGCTCTCCCCGCCGGAACCGGTGGGCTGCGCCGGCGCAGGGCGGGCTGCGCTCGCCTCAGAGCTGCAGTTACCTGCGCGTCAATTATAATTAGTAATAAAACAGCTTAATCTGACAGGGGCACTCTAAATCACCCCTAAAGTAACAGAGCCGTGCCCTAAATGGGTGCTCGCGGCTTGTTTTGTCGTCTCCGGTGTGAAGGGGGGTGTGCTGGCTAGGGACCTTGCCCATCCAGGGGTTGGTGTTTTAACGAACTCCTTAAAACTTTAACGCCCTGGTGCACCTGGTTACTTACTGGTAATGAGGGACAGGAGAGGAGAATTATCCCCCCTTGTACTCCCAGCCTTATGTCTGTCCCACACACACATGTAAATAGGATGCAAGGTATTTTGGAGTAAATTCTGCAAACTGGAAGGAGGGTTTCTGCTCTCCTCCCCACGCAACTTTCTTTGATATCCATGTTTTTTGGGGTGAAAATGCATTTTGTTCCATGTAAATTTTGCATTGGCAAATCTCTCTGCCAAAATAAATCCTAGCTGCTGGAGGCATGTGTCTGTCATAGGTGGTAGGATATAGCACTTTGCTGTCACATTTTTGAGTATTTTTTCCCATCTTGCTCCCTTCCTTGGTGTTTATAGTGCTGTAAGGACGTGATAGGATGTGCAATGGAAGTATTAAATGCAGGAAAGACGCTCGTGAGCCCTGGGTATCTCTGCCTCCTGACTTGCCATCGGCAGCTTCCATGCTGTGAGATGCACAACACCTCTGTAGAGGAGTTAGGATGGTGCTTCCAGCTCTGTGTTTGGTGACAAACATAAATCTCCTTTGAAAGCGTCCCAGTCTATAGCAGTATGTTTCTTAATGTTGGTTGTCCAGACAGAATCAGTTAAGATTTTCTATGAGGCTGTCACATTTGCGAGTTAACTGCAGGCATTTAGCAAGGGTAAGTCAAATCAGAGCCAATCTTACAACAGGTGTGTTACATATCCTAAAGGACACAGAAAGGTTCAGAGTTCACCTCAAATCCCACAATAAATGAGAGGGTTGACTTACCAGTTTATTTTCAGGACACCATCATAGAGTACATAACAATTTAATGAAAGGTGACATATATGAAGGGCACAGATGTAAATGATACCTAGATAATTTGCTACAGTGGTATTCACCAGCCCCATCCTCATATCTCCCATCACGAGCATGATGAATTATTCCCTTAATATAACTCTTAAGACTTTAGCCATAGCACATCTTTTCTGAGGCCAGGACAAGCCATATGATAGTTTCAGTAAACTGTGAAATGATTAAATTTTATAGCTGTTACGCTAAAGTATAGCAAGGTGTAGTAAAACACTGAGGAGAACATAGCTTTAACTGAATTTTGCAGAACCCTTTTTGGTGTACAATCATAAAATGGAAAAAAAAACACTTTCCAGTTTTACTTGAGTTTTGAGACAGTGGTTTAACAAAGACTTGTGGAAGATAAATTTTATGCAAGTGCTAAATCATTTTACATCAATATGAAATGGTTCAGGTGAACTTAGTACAGCAGTAAGACTATCGCTGGTAGCTTTCAAAAGCCCGAATGGTAAAGAGATCCACGATCTCTTTGATCAACTTCATCGCACAGTGCTGTGGATGTGCCTCCTTTCAGTGTGTTGCAGGATTTTTCACTTTGTGGCATACACCTTTGTCAAATCTGACTCATCTCATGCTCACACAAACGAACAGACCATGCCATGATATACACAAAAAAAAGAACCAAAAAAAACCCCTCCTAAACAGAAAAACAACTGTACCACCCTAGTACACATTCAGAGATTTAGTTTTTACACTTCTATAACAAGTATGTTTGAGTCCCATAGTATCAAGGAGGCACCGCAGCCTCTCTGGGCAAGCCTTGCTGTGAGCCTTGCAGCTCCTCAGCGCTGAAACTGGCATGGCAACAGAGGAAGAAGAATATACACCATGAAAACTTTCATCTTCCACTTACATATAGGAACATGTTCAGATTATTAGCATGTGGGTTTTTTTTTTTTTTTTTTTTTTTTTTTATACAGGACTCAATGATAAAGTGGTGGCAGGAAACATGGAGAAGCAGAGTTCTCTGAAAGATGAATGGGATAAAAATGTGTTTAATTGGGGTAACCTCTTGCACCTAGGGAGGGCAGAGCAAGAGAACCATTCCAGGATGTGCCTTTCCTCCCAAAAGGCAGGTTAAAACACGATGAAGACGACTCAGAGAGGCAGTCTGGTGCTCAGAACAGTCACCATGGTAACAGGCTGCATTTAGTCATCTTTTCCCTAAATTCAAGCAAAAAGAAACACAAATGTAGGTGTGGGGAGAGGTATCCAAGAACTTGCTCTCAGTAGTACTGCCTTTATTGATGTCCTCTCCTGAAGAGCATTTTAATCCACATCTGTCATTTTTACTTCCCAAGTAGGTAGGCAAAGCACCACCCTTGCTGACTTTATACAGACCGGAGAGCACATTACCAAGGCTTTGGTTAAGGCTCTGTTACCTGCCTGTGGTGTTTGGAATATCCGCCGTGTTCTCAGCTCAAGTAGATGTCCTTTACAAACAGGCAATATTTTCTAAGCAGACTCTAGCAGTTTCAGTACTCAAATCAGGACAAGCAGAGCAAGATTGCAGTAAGTTCTTTTCCATGTTAGGGGTATAAACACACCCCTTTCTTGAAATGTGTGCGCATTTGCTTTATTTTTTCCATGTTTGTTTTAATTTTACATGAAGCTTTTTTGAGTCCAAGTATTTTGAGAATACCTGGGACCAGTAAATTAACCTTATCTCCCTACTGCCTCCACCAACTATTAACAGAGTCTTGTTCTCTTCCCCCCCCATCCCCGCAAAGGATTTCTTTATTGAGCTCTATTTTCTCATTTTCTTCTTAAGAAACTCCAAAATAATTAGTTTCTCTAAATCTTTCCTCCACAGTAAAATTCAATTTGTCCTTTATACATCTTTGCACAGACCAAATATCCCCAGACTTTCCTTTCTTCTCTTCCCACAGCTTTACTTCACCAAAAATGAGGAAAGATGAAGCAGTATGCAGTGGTTAAAAGCAATTATCATAAAAAAAAGCAAGTGTTGCTTACCAACAACAAGCAAGTGCAATGATAATGGAGAAGCTTCCAATAATTTAGATTATTTTCATATTTGCCACTGAGCAGTATTTTGCCCAGTAGAAATCATTTGAACACCAGGCAACAGACAACACTAATGATTCAGTTAACATTATCATAGATTGAGTTTATAAAAATAAAAGAACAACAAAGACACCACACTTAAGTCAAATACTCCACACAGCACTAAGTCTCCTGAACTTCTGAAACACAAAGCACTCCCTTAATTATCAACTGGTGCCTGTCAAAAGCATCTTTCCCCATCTCTGCCACAGAATGAACACTTTTTCTGGAATAGCCTGCTTGATTTCAGGCCAGCTCCGTCTGCCTCCTCCTTGCTGCACAGAAGCGGGACAGCTGGCAAGCCCACCGCCCAGCTGGACCCACTGAACACTGCTCCTCACTCCTGTGCTAGAACAAAAACCAAAACAAAACCAAAGAGGAAAATAAGCGTAAGTTACACAGTAATTTAGAAGAGTTTTTTAAACATTTTTATTACAACATTTGTTTTGAATGCCTTGTAGAAATTCATCAGAAGCTGTTGACTTTCTTCAACCATGTCACAGTCGGAACAGGTACAGCTCCACACTCTGCCACAGCAGTACTTTTTCCTCACAGTAATCAGTTGGGTTTGGCAAGTAACGGTGAACTTGGCAAGATTCTTCATCCAGTCTTTTAGAAAACAAGCCTTAAAGAAAACTACTTTGATAAGCAGACAATAAATTACAGGCAAAGGTTTGACATGCACCAGAGGGCTAGATTACAGGAGGTCTTACTAGACTGTGCTCTTAATAAACTACCAGTGCGACAGCAATGAATGCAGATGAGGAAGACTACTTGCAATGGAACACAGTTTAAAATGCCAGGGTTACAACAGTTTTGAGGTCACCTGACAGGCTGATACAGTTGAAAATTCACACTTAGAGCACACAGGACAACAGGGCTGTGACGCCACGAGGGACTAAGCTGCCTGAACACTCGCAGAAAGGCTGGTGGGCTGGAACCAGGGACAGCGTGATTCCTACGGGCACGAACCAGGCACCGGATTGGGAAGTCGCACATTTAGTTGTACGTTCAGGCAACTAGTCTGACGTGAGTGGAGGAGAACAACTGGTATTTCTATGTGCAGAGGTAAAAGGAAAGCCTCCTACCACACTGCCCTCCTGGGAAAGGAACAGCAGCATCAGCAAACCTCACAGTTTGGGATCTATCACCAGCCCAGTGCAGGGCTGCCAGCCGTTCTGACCCCAATGGTTCCATTTGCCAGCTGTCCCCTAAGGAAACACGCAGAGCGCACCAGCACTTTGGTTATTTGCAACACACTATTACATACCTCACACTCAGCACAGGGGCAAAGTGTTCCGTGCCTTTGGCACATACAGGCTTTTCCACTGAGGTCAGGATCAGACCCATACTGCCTCCAATTCAGCTTTTACTTAACAACAAAAATAATCATTTTTTAGAAAGGACATGGTATTTCAGAATTTCTTTTTTTCTTTTCTGAGTTTTTAGGGGTATGCATGAAGATTTGGGTATCCTTGGCTTTGATGAAGTCAAAAATAGCACACTTTAAAAAACAGCTTAGAAGTCTGGCAGATATGTCGTAAATATAAGAATGTGCAAAAAGGCAACTTTTGTTTTTAACACTGCTGAGAAAAGGATTTAATTGAAAAAGTTGTCCACTCAGCTTCATTAAAGAAAAGTGCAGAAGCTGAGTCCATTTCTGGGAGGTTGGGACCTATCCAGTCTGATTCTCTTTGTGCTCACTAGAGCGTTCCTATGAGGTTGCTGTGATAATCAGCCCATTTTAATGGAACATGAAGCTTGCCAGGAAGTCAATGGCCACATTTGCATCCTTCAGCCATACAAAACATTCTCCCAAAGCCATGAATACCCTGTGAGTCAGGCATGTATTACTGTAGGTATTTCACAAATAAAACTATGAATCAGTGTATATATTATTTTCATGAAACGTATTAATAAGGAACACTTGAATATGTCTTCTTTCTTGAATTAGCTTGAAAAATTAACCTGTAACAAATTGTAGGATAACAAAGATCCATGGGATCACACATAAAATCAAAGGTGACTCCTCTGTCACAGCTCCCACTGCTACTAAGAATCCACCTTGGGAAAGATACTGACTTTGTTCCTGCTGATTTTTCTCTCTGCTTTACCCTTGGACTGCTTTGTCTGGATTAGCTCTTCAGGGGTATTTCCCAAAGGAGGCAGGAGTCGCTTCTTACTATTCCGGCTTTCCGAGAGCCACTGTGGAGGCAGCTCAAAGGGGCCAAACCCAAACTGCAGGGAATACCTGTCACTTGCCACGTCTGTGTCTGCGGGCGCAGCCGGGGCCACCTGAGCTGCAGAGTCTGCAGCCGTGCGCGGTATGAACTTGTGAACCACAGTCTGCTCTACCTCGAAGCTGGCCGTAGGAACGTCCTTCTGCTGAAGGTCACCCGAGCCAATGGATTTGGTTTCATTCTCCTCATCCTCTGTGGGCTTGAAGATCTGTTGCTGCCCGATGTGAAACATCTCCAGGAGCTGGCTCCCCGACCGCACACTGGCCTCCAGGTTGGCGTCTGCGGCGCCACCGGAGCTCACAACGTTTCTCCTGCTGTATCTTCGGTGCAGCTGCACTAAGGCGCCCACTAAGCACTTCCGGACAGACCTGTTAACAGTTAGAAACAACAGGGGGTTGGCCAGCAGAGAGACCTTGGGCAACCAAATGGCAGTGAGGAACAGGACGCCCGAAATGTCTGAAGCGTTGAGCACAGTGCGGTAAATCACCAGA
Source organism: Nothoprocta perdicaria (assembly GCF_003342845.1). Lineage (NCBI taxonomy): Eukaryota > Metazoa > Chordata > Aves > Tinamiformes > Tinamidae > Nothoprocta > Nothoprocta perdicaria. The sequence continues at coordinate 418,638 of NW_020456087.1, read as the reverse complement.
GTCACATAGGGGATACTGCAGAAAATAAATATCATAACCATGGAAAGCAGCATGGCATGAAGCTCAGCTTCCCGCTGGGAGGCGTAAGGGATAGATATCGTATTCTGAGGGGTCCTTAAGGCAGCTATGATGACTTTTTTCTTCTGGCTAGCACTCAGTGCTCTGCGGATAAGAATCATAAAGAGAAATACCACAGCCACGGGCACAATCACAGTGGTGACGTTGTAGATGATGACATACACCAGGTGACCAAGGGAGTAACTCCAGGACTGGGAACAGGTAGACATGGCATAAATATCGGACACGTTGGTCACAGCAAACACCGGGATGCTGGCCACTACGGCATGGGCCCAGATGTAGATAACCACGTCGCGGGATTTTGCATCAGATATTTTTCTTTCCAGAGGGTATAAAACAGAGTAGTACCTGTGAAAAATAATCAGTTAATAAATAAGAAACAAAATACAACTGATATAATGAAAGGTTACAGTTTATGGTGAGCACAAACTCCCTAAGCAGGCTGCCAACTGAGTAGCTGTTTATGAAAGAGCAGAAACAAGTGCAGTGCTGTGCAGCTCTGCTTGCGGAAAAAGCCTCCACACCTCAGGGGCACATTAAGTGTCTACAGCTCTCTCTCTGTAATAGGGTCTGAGACAAATGAGCATTATCTTGCATCATATTGCTTGGTCTGAGCCAAGCATCATATTGCTTGGTCTGAGACAAATGAGCATTATCTTGAAAAATTCATCATTTCCTTACCTATGAAGAACACAAATTCACAAATCACTTTTTGAAAAAAAAAATGTTGGTCACAAGCAACATGTACCTGATCCCTGAAGTACAACTGGGCTTTGTCTTTCCACAAACTTGGGTGTGCAAAACCCTGAACAAAAGGATAGTCTGGACACTACACAGCCCGTGTGCATTAAGATTAATGTACATCTTTGACATGATCCAATTTCAGGCACTGGTTCATTGTCAAGTTTTGCTTATTAATGTGGAGTTTTAAGCTGGCAGCCCTTTCCTGAGAGACCTGTTCATCTACCCTTATCACAAGGGACAGCTGAAGGACAAGAGATACGGTGCTTCAGCGGCAACGCAGGCGTGCGTTACAGAGCAACACGGCACTTATCAAGACACTAATATGAGTAAAATACATACCACTATCAGCTGCAGTTTGCTTTTCTTTTACAGAGCTAATGTATTATCTGGTGAATCACGTGACCAGACTATCTAACAATAATTTTATCTAACATACATAAATCCAGCTGTATTAAATTGCAACCATTATCTGCCCTTAAAAATATCTAAATTACAGTCACTATCAACAAAATGAAAGCCGCGCACTTAGGTGAGATTCACTGACCTCAAATCACATAATAAGCTAAGATAATGGAATCCAAAAACTTATTCAGACCAAAGGGCCACTTATTTTAGATCAATTTTCTACATTCAAAATTTACCTGAATTAGGTTGGGTTGTGTTGCAATTTTTTTTTTTTTTAAATACAATCCAGATCTGAACATTTCCAGAGACTGTCTGCCCAGGCACCGGTAAATTCTCCTAAGAGGCAATGCCTTTCAGCTTTCAGAGTTAAAGATGGGCATTTTGGCTGTAGTTTGATATTGCCTAAGTTTCATTATTGAACAATGACTAATGACAAGAAGAAAAGATAAAAAATTCTCTGAAGATTAATCTATAAACTCAAAACCCCTTAGAAAAGGCCAGGGCAAAGTGAAAAATAAAGGTAATCAATGATAGAGAAGAGCATTCATTCCAACACATTTTAGAAAGGAACTGCACATTATGAGGAAAGTCCTGAAACAAGAGCCATTCATGTAATGGCATAACATAACACTAAACAGCATTAGCATTTACAAGACTAAAACGAAATAGCATCAAAAGAAGAAAAAAGGTAAATAAAAATCAGGGGTTATGAAACTGCTCACGTTTCATCTCATACCTGTCCAGAGCAATGGCCGGAAAACTAAGAATGGTTACTGAGCAGAAGACTTTGTGCAAAAACTTGGCAACCTTGCAGAAGAGCATCGTGTAGCTCCACCAGCAGCAGTGCGGGCTGGCGCTGAGGACGATGTCGAAAGGCACACAGAGCAGGCTGGCACAGAGCCCCGAGCACGCCAGGTTCCTCACGAAGCGGTTCGTCACCGACTTGAGCACCGACGGCCTGCAAGTCGACCACAGCACCATGATGTTGCCTGAGAGGGGAGAGGGTAACAAAAACAAAAACAATCAATCAAAAAAAATTGCTTGTATCTAGTAATGCAAGTAAAAAGTTTAATGCAGTCACTGATTTGAACCATCACACTGGCCAGACTAAAAAGTCCGTGTAGTAACTACGGACTTTATAAACCAGATAAATGAAAAACAGTTAGTCCCCAGCTCTCTCCTCCTCATAATGCAGTTAGAGGCTTCCAGGGGCAATATTTAAGTATAATATCCAAACCATATGTTCAGATGCTTCCACTGACTCACACATGAAATGATCCATCTTGAGCCAACATGCTCATATTTTAATGACCAGCTCATAATCTACTCATCCACGTTATGAAAATCATTCACTGCAAGTAAATATAAAGCTTCCAGGCAGGAGTGGTTTGATTTGACTCTGTGTCAGTGGATCACAGTCAACTTGTTCTGACTTTTATTTGCCATCCCAGCAGCAGATATAAGCCTCTAAAGCCTCAAAACTGCCTTTATTTTCCAGCCCAAGAGATTCTATGCATACATGACAAGATGCAGTTAAACAAACTGGACAGAAGGAGGGAAAAAGAGAACTCAGCAGGTGCCCACACTCGGTGCTTTGAGTGACTGAGCATTCATTTAAATGAGCGTGCAGCTCATACACTTCCAAGCAGGGTGTCCAACTGAAAGAGAAAACTGCCTCATATTTGAGCTAAACGTTTATCACCAATATCACAAAGGCAACGCAAAACCCATCCGCTTTTCTCAGGGGCTTCACAAGCACTTCTTTCTAAACCGTAAAGGCAGTAGAGGCAGTTTCAGAGAGCAGCACTGTCCCTTGCAGGAGGGATCTGGCAAGGACCTGGAAGCAGGAGTACTTCTTAGAGCCGGGCCCAGCGGCCAGCAGGAGCCTCCTTGCTAACAGAGTGGGGTCTCCAGCAGAGCACACGTCTTTCCGTGACACCCACCCCGAGACAAATCGACTCCAATGCAATTCACTGCGTCTCCTCGCACAGGGCGCTAAGCCAGACACAGTAGTTAAATCATCCAACTAGACGGCAGATCCAGACACAATAAAAAAGCTCGGTGCGCCAGACTGATTAGATTACGTTCAAATTTTGATACTGAAGAAATCCTGCAATCACTCTTCATTATCCAGTTCCTTGTGCCCTGGGCTAAAACTGCTTCCAGGGATACCTACTGCCTCCTGGACAGGCTTAGTTATGGCCAGCAGAAATCCTGATTCCAGGCCAATTTCTTTTGTGTGTTTTTTTTTTTCTCCCCCTCCAGGATAACAACGTAGGCAACAAGGGCAAAACAGCCCCTCGAGCTGCTGCTGGTGACATTGGAAAGGAGCCGGAGCTGCCCCGCGACTCTGTCGACGCTACTGCACTCCAGCTACCCGTCTTCTTTCCCGCCAATAAAAACCTCAGGTTTTTATTTGCTGGTCAGCGTTTCCCTATAGCTGCTCAGAAACCAAAGCACCACCAATAAAATGTTCCCGTTCAGGGGGCCAAAGGAACAGGTGCCTACAAAGAAACACCAGAAGGTCAAGTTAACTTCTTCATAAAGCAGGATCCCTCACGCACCATTTCAGTGAAACTGTGCAGTATTAACTGTAAAATTTACCTCCCAGATACATTGAATTACTGCAGTCCTATAGCGTGTAATTCAGGAGTTAACTTAAAAAACGTAATGTATCTTACTATGCACATTCCTTTTTGGTGACTGACAAAATATTGAAGTATTTATAATCTGATGTATTTTAAAGAATAGAATCATCATCCAGTTTTGGCAGGTGCTTTGAGTTTGGTAATATATTCAACAAGCAGTATCCAGTCAGATGGCTTTAAAGCTTCTTAAATTGCTAAGAGATATTCAGTGAAACCATTTGCTTTAGAAAACTCCAATCTTCCATTATTTAATGTACTTCTCACATAGTAATAATATATTATTACAGGGTTGTGCAGTAGGGGAGAAGATGATGATTTTATTTTTAAATTTAAATCTTTTATGTAGTTTGTATTGCACTGATTTGTAACTTTATTTTTAAAGCTAATTTCACATCAGTAAGAATGAATATAAAGAATGGATGAAAAAACAAATCAGAGAGTAAGTATTATTAAGAATAAAATATAAAAACCTACTAGGCTACTTTTCAGGATCTTACAGAGAAGCCTGGATCAAGAGTCAAGATTTACAACCATGAAGTCACTTTTACAACCATACCCAGGGAATGCCAACAGGGAACAGAATTAATGCTGGTGTTGGCTGATCGTGGATGTGGAAGGAATAAAACAGAAAAGATGCCAACGCTGGTGTCAGTGAAGACCCTGATTCTGCTGGTGCCTTTGACGCCAACAGTGCCCTCCGTGCAGCTGAGGGGCAGCCAGGGCCAGCCCCTTGGAGAAGAGCCCACCAGAACCTCCGCACACTGTCGAGTACAAGCTCAAGGGAAAAGCTGCTCCTCACCTTTCAGCAGCTGCTTATGGCCGTGGGGGAGGATTGCCAGGCAACAAGGTGATTTCACAGGCATTAAAGCAACTGCACTCTGAATCTTCCCGCAGTTTGTAGAGCCACTTTTCAGCTCCACGTGCACTGCTCACTGGCTCCTGAACGCGGGACAGGCACGAGGGTTACGGCTGCTCCAGCCGCTTCTCGCCCCAGCGGCGGGAAATGGAGCCATCTCCTGCCCTGAGCTATTTTCCGAGATGCATCTGCATGATGACCAGACTGAGGCTACGTGACCTTGCACCCAGATTTCACGTACTTCATCACAGGAGTGTACACATGAGCCAGGAGACACCGAGGGAAGAGTCAGAGGGAACATGGAGCGGTCAACACAGCCCCTCACTGCTCCCTGCAAGCCAACACTGCCCAGGACAAGAGCATCTCCTATAAATGATTGCACGTGACATAGTGTATATCCCCCACAGGTTGCACAGCTTTCAGACGGCTGGAAGAAAAAGACAAGAGGTTTCTCATTTACAAAATAAAAACTGTGCCTTTGCTCTCCTCGGGGAATGAGTCACATCTACATAAAAGCCTCACTCCATCAGACATTAATTGGCAGCCTGGTCTCTCCACAGCCTGAAGGAAGAGGGAAGTGGCACCTTGCTGTGCCCCCCAAATCTACCAGGTCACAAAGAGTGAAGTGAAAGTATTTGTGTATTACATACTTCTTATTCTACTGCATTTAGATGAAAAGAACTGTTGTCCCCATTTTTTTGATTCAGAAACATCACTGCCAACCAGGCACACAGTAAACAAAGCTGCCTAGAAATACATCGAGAAAGTAAAGGCAAGAAAGGTCTGACGACAGCCTCCAAGCCCCTGTAGTGCTTCAAGTTCCTTGTGTCTGCAACAGGTAACATTCTCTTAACATCAAATGCTAGAAGTATATTGTCTTAATTTGAAACAATAAATAAATATTTTTGCTCCTCTTCCAATTTGTACTGTGCTCAGACTGCACTGCCAGACACACAGTATTGACTCAGGCAATAACAGCTGAGGCAGTTTGGAAATAACAACTCTCAGCAGTAACAAGCTACACAAAAGACTCTGCACACCCCCTTTACGAGCAGAAGGATAATCTCTATAGAAACCAAAGGTTGTTATCTAAAATCAATTAATATGCATTGATCTCCCCATCAATTTTTTTTGTTTGTCAATTTATTCACAAATCATGGGCTCATAAGATCCACTTCATTATCTGAGTATAACGTGCAGGTTATACTTTTCTTAACATCAATCAGCACATAATTGAACCAAAACAGGGGCCACACACTGCAGTAAAGCCAAGAGGTGGCACAGAGGGCTTTCTCAGCTGCTGATTCCCCACTGCACTCGCAGGAGGTTTCTCAGCATCCAGCTGCCCATCCCAGCAGAGAGAGACGGAGCTCCCAGGGAGCATGCCCTGTGCCCAGGCTTCATGCACCAGAATGGAGGAAGAACTGGAAGCTCTCTTTATAGGAAAAGAATCTAGGACGGTATGGAAAAGGTAGGGCACTGGGCTTTGTCCTTGAAAGCCTTTCATTAGGAAAAAAACAATAATTATAGGTTCTGTCAACATGTTCAACAGGAAAATGTTATCCTGTTGCAACACCAAGCCACCTACCTTCCCCCGCCTCAAGCACTTTTTACCTTTTCTGAGTTGATTTGAGTAACACATTTTCTGCAGTAGTTGTTCTGTAGAAGGAGAAAGAAAAAAAAAAAAAAAAAAAAAAAAAAAAAAAAAAGCGCCTTGCTCAAAAGGCAGTTTATTGGAAGCAACTTTGGCAAGCTCTGGTAGGAGGCTTTTATGCCGACACATTGGCTAGCCCTTCTAACATACACACTTTCTGCTTGTCTGTCTCCAGAGAGAGCAGCAATGCAAGAGGACTCATAGCGACTCATATAGCATTATTTTAAATGTATTATTTTATAATTTTTTATATATTCTAACTTAAAAAATAGACCAAGTGAATTACCTTTATAAGTTGTTAGTTCCAAACAAAACAATCTCTACCTTTTCTGACATTTCAGCCCAGAACTTCAAAATCTGTGCTAAAATTACTAGTGCACCTCTGTTAGAAGACCCGATTCACCCTGCTATTTCACCACGTTTCTTGCACTTTTTGATTTGCACAAACATGCAACAAAACCTTTCACAGCCAAGATAAAGCATCTGCAGCACTGAGAACTAATGTGGAAGGTCTACAATATGCTGAAGTATTTTTTCCTTTCGTAAATCAGCTGGCCTCCATAATTTTAGAAAAACTTTTCTTACTCTTTCTTGGAATTCTCATTCCCACATAACCCTTGGGATAGAGGTGAAATCTGTGTTCACATGCATGACTTAGCTGGCACTTTCAATGGAAAATCAGCATACAATGACCAGCACAAGACACTTCTATTCTCTCTTTTTTAGAAAGTAAAATAATGTAGTGTTATTTAAAGAAAGCAGCATTCATGAAGTCAAGCAGTGTTACACTTCCTCAGTGTACAGGCTCTCACCAGAGAACCTTTTTTCCTCCACCAACAATAAAACTCTAGGCTTCATATAATTTAAAAAAAAAAATTACATTTAAATGTATGACATCAGGTTGAAAAAACAGTCATATTCCCGTAAGTATTTATTTAGAAATGCAGTTATTTCAGATTGATCAGCATAGAGCTCTAGTCACCAAAATGAGCCCTGCTGCATTACATAAAGGATGAATGTGCCCAATAGAGAGTCACCTGAAGAACGTTTCAGCCCAGACAGAAGCTATACTGGGAGCCCCTTAATTCAGAGTGCGATAGGTGACTGTCATCATCTCCCTTTCCAGGGAAGGAAAAAAGGTATAAAGGAGTCCAGGGAAGGAGAAGGGCTGGTTCACAGCAGTTGGGCCCCAGGAAGTATTCCATGCAAGACAGATTTACAACATTGTTCACTGAGGCTATTGCTTCCCCTAATGTTCTTCCTCCTCTGTCACCTTTCACAAACTGCTGTTCTTGTGGGTGGCTGTTATTCTGAGGTGCTGACATGAAGCAAGATTGGATTGCTGTTGAAAACGTAGAGAAGAAAATCCATGAATGACCCAAAGGGGGAAAGAATGAAAATGAGTAAGAAAATTGAATTCCTTATGTTTGTGAACACACCACCAGCAGAAAGCAGCTACATCCAGAGGAAATGTCTTACTCGGCAGTATCTGTTATAGCCAATGAAGAATAAAAATCTTCATGAAAGATAACCAAGGTCCTTACTGAGAACCAGAAACAACTCAACACCTGCAACAACACAGAGCCTGCTGCAACACCCCATAAAACAGGATGGCCAGCAACTTGGGTTTCCTGCTTCATAGGAACAGCTGCAGTAACATAAAATATATATTTCCTGGGCTAAACAACAAGGACTCTCCCTCTTCCTATTAAAACTCTACCAACACCTACCAACTCTCTACCTCGCTATTATAGCGCTGCTCTTTCTGCATCACCAGTCACCTTGGACTGGATTTGGCTTCTTACATGACAGAGCACAGAAACCTGTGTGCTCACAGTAATATCTGGGATCTTTGAGAAAGGAGAGAAGAAAAAAGAGAAAAAAATAAAAAGTCAGCCAAGTGCAGCAGAGGAACCATCACCCTTTGGGAGCACTGACTTGGTCACCATCACCAGGCCAGGGGGATCCTAAGGTATCCAAGCTGGGGACTGGGAAAAACCATCTCCATGTCAGCTTTCCAAAGATGAAGGAAAGTTAAATGTCAAAAAATAAAGGCAAAAATTCCCATTTATCCTTTAGATGAAGCTCAGCATCCCTCCCTGCTGCTTCATTAACATACACGGCACTTTCTAACACGTGCTATTTGCATAAGTATTTCTGCAGTACAGGTCTATAATTTAATACTCCCTGTTGACTACTACACACAGCATTTTTGACTACTATTATATGCTGCCATGGGGCTGCTATCATATGCTGCAATCACACCAAAAATACAATTCTCCAAGTGTATCACTGACTGCACCCAGCATGTCCAGCAACAAGCAAAAGAGCTTAAAGATTAAAGGCACAAGGAGATGAGAAGAAACTCCCCAGCTGGACTGCACCTTCACCATGGAGCACTGTAATTTTCTGTAATTCATCCCCACATCATTTATTCACTTCAGGTGCCACCACAAAGAAATGTCTTTGACCAAAAAAAGCTACATTTCTGGGTGCAGCTGGATTGGTCCCAACAAGGATGAAGCTTCCAAGGACGCTGCCTATTTGGGTTTGTCCAAGGATGTCTTAACACGCTGCTGGAGAAACAGGCTCAAGCAGTAGTTCAGGTCCAAAGGAGATGGAAAACACTGAAGTACATTTTTATTTTCATAAACATGTAAAAAATTCAAGCAAGTCTCCTGGGGCTGCAACCATATGTGGTACCAATTTTGTCATCTGTATGTGTGTTTCAGGATCTCGTCTAGTTAGATCTGTTTCCTTTAGCTGAGGATGCATCTTCTGTCCTTGTAGAAGCCTGTTACTGTCAGAAAAACTTTTAATGAGGTGACAAATAATTCCTTCTTTCAAATTAAACTGTAGACCTGAAGTGCTGAACTTAGTCGAATCTAGCATGAACACCAGAAATCTGCGCTGGATGAAAATAAGGATAATAGATAAAGATTATTTTAAGTGAAGTAAAAGAACATTCTGTAATATGCTATTGAGTTCTGCATCTTTTTCTGTATTATAGTAATTCTGCTGTCCTGTACATTATGTTCCTTGTAATGTTCCCTTTCTCTCAAGGCATCGGTGTTTGGGTAGAAGTAGACAAAAAAATGACTAACTGCCTTTTTAAATACAAGCTCCAGAAAACCCTTGGGCACATTAAACAGAAGCAGACCAAGATCTTGCTGTATTTTCCTGATCATGGGCAATCATATACACAATGTTACTGTACATATACATGCAGTGGCCCTAAGCAAGCCTTTGTGAGAAGGATACAGAGTGTATTTACAAGCAAATTCAACGCATGTGCCTGTGAGGGACAGAGACAGGGGAACCTCATGGGATCTCCAGGCAACTCAGAGGGAAGAACAGGAGAAGGGCCTTATGGCTGCAGCACTTACTGGCACCAGAGACACCAGGAGCTCTTAGAGAGCCATTCTGGAGACCCAGTGCAAGCAACCAGGCAGGATACTAAAGTCCAAGTCTTCCACAACCACCACGTTTAACAGAGAGTCACTTCTGTATGTTCAGCCAGAGATGCAGAGATCCAGAGCCCTGGTGCACACATAAGGTGGTGCTGTTGAGGAGAGGGCTTGAGGTGCTGTAGGAAGTGGGGAACCCTTTGGGGTAAGAGCAGCCCATGAAAGACAGCTAAGCTGTGCCTTAACCACACGGGAGCGAGGCTGAAAGCTGCAGCAGGCGATTTAAACTAAAAGCTGTAGAAAACCAAAATACACAAAGTAGCACGCAATTCAGACTGACAGAGTGCCAAATATATATAGCTATTATTCCTGTGAAAATGCTGGAAGGGGAAAACAGCCTAATACAATAAAGTGACAGTAAATCAGACCACCTTCTCTTGTTCCAGACATTTCTTAAAAAAGCCAACAACCACCACCATCCCTCTTCAATACTCTATTATTCTTGCAATAACAACTGACATGTATTCACTTTGTTGTTTGTGCTACAGTATCAAAGAAATGTTTCAGTTATACCACAGCAATAGAGATAGACAACAAAAATACAGCCTGCCAGAGTTGCACAGGCAGCCAAGCAAAGATGATACATAGAGAGATGCAAAGGGTCACCGGAAAAACAAGATCATATCTTCTCCTCATGCTGTAGCAATCTCTTCCAGAAGGCTGACGACTCCTTGCTTGCAATTGCTTTCACACAAGACAGTGAGTCTAAGGTGGTCAGAAAACAAAAAACAAAATTAGATGAGTTTGTCCCTGCAAAATGACATTCCCTACGCACACACCCGAGGGAGCTGTCAGAACAGAAGGAAGGGCCACATTTGTCACTAAGAAAGCCGAGCCACTCATGGCAGAGAGCAACGTGTCTGGCAGCGACGAGCATCACGAGCCATAAAGCACCGGCGGCAGCAGCAGCAGCCGCAGCCGCCGCGCACACCCCATGGCAGCCACAGGGCCGGGGCAGCGGTGACACCTCCCAGGGCCATCAGGCTCCCGCAAGGAGCACGTCAGGATGGAGGACACGACCTCCTGTCAAGCCAGACTCCCGCCGGGATGGTGCCCTGATGGTCGCCTTTCCAAGGAAGCTGCCTGACTGCAAGGCGCCAGCTCCCATCCCTGTTCCAGCTGCTCAACCTAATTTAAAGATGCTAAAAATAAGAGGCTAGTATGTAGCAGTGCTCTCAGGAAAGCAGGTAGCTGCACTTGCTACAGAGAGAGCATTCAATCCATGCCAGATGGAAAAGGGAGCGGGATTATTATTTCACAGGTATTTCTGTGAGCACCTGGCTCACTCACAGAACATGCTGAGAACCTCTTCCTGACAGACACCGAGACACCAAGCACAGGAGACATGATGCTGGGAAGCTCCTTGGGCTTCCACTTTTAACTGTCACCTCAACCACTGCCCACATGGCACATCCAAGGAACAGTCATTTATAAGTGTTGCAAAGAGGAGAAAATAAGCAAACAAACGAATAGTACAGCAGTAAAACCTGCCCACAACCCCCAAATGGGGATCTCTCCCATGGACTGGGCAAGTGGGTCTCTCTGGAAACTAGTGCAGAATGATCTTAACAGTAGCTGTATATATTTTTTCATAAATAGTGTGGGGGTATATACACACACGTGTGTGTCTCTTTCTATTGGAAATACTTGCTCAGCTTCACTACTGGTCAGACCCTGCAGCACGGAGTGCAGCAGCCTCAGCTCTGTTGGGCTACTGGGTTTGTAAGCTCCTAAGAACAGAAACTTTTAGGAGTGGGAGAACCTCGCACAATTTCCTACATCTTGAAGGAGGTTTGCAGTAAGTGGCACTATTACCTTTTCCAACATGTAATTTATGGTGACCTACGATTAAAAAGATAATAATGAAGGCTGAAGAGAAAACTCATTACAATATACAGTCTGCTCTGCAACGAGATAATAAATGAGAAACAACATAAATGAGAACCACCAAGCTCCATCAGCCACTCGACCAGCACAAAGATCAGAGCAGTTTCAGGAAACCCACGTGTCCCTCCCTTGCCAGGCAGGTCACACAAATGGCTCCTGGAGCCTCTCAGCCCAGCTGCTCGGGTTCATTCACCAATATAAATAGACTCCATAATGCAATAACTGACCTGCTCTGAAAGAATCAAAATCCACTTATGACCTGCTTGTAATTGGAGAAAACACATGTACAATCTCTGTGAAACTAAGTTATAACAATTCTTACATTTCCTGCCTCATTTGCCTCCAAAATACACAATACAAGACTCTATATGACAATATACAAACTATATACCCATGAATACAATACATACCGCACATATATACCCATACATACACATGCTGAAGAAATGTAAGGAAATGTAAACAAGCAGCATTAACAGAACAAGAGGATGATTCTAGAAAGGACTAAGCACTGCAGCCTGTCTGTAGGGGGGAGCATCCGTTCTGCACAGTGACAGCAAAGCTTGATTGGATTTTGCACTGTTGGAACAGAAGCATTTCTGCAAAGCCTAATCAGATTCTATTCTCACTTCCATGGGGTATCCATAATGCACAAGGATTTCAAGTCAGACCAGAAATAGAATACTCAAAAGGGAAAGGAGCCTGCTTTATGCATTTATGGAATGGGAAGCAGTTGTCTTTAATCCTCAAGAGCACAGACAGGGTATCCCAGGACCACATTCATCTCCCAGCATGTCTCAGGAACACTGTAGCACACAACATCACCACACTGATCAGGCTCTTGCATTACAGAGAGAAGGAATGTTCAGACTATAAGTTGTTATTTCTCCTAGTTCCTCCTTCTGAAAGTGTGGCACTGCTGGCTGGGCCAGCTCCGGAGCAGCCATCCTTGCTGCAACAGAGGGAAGGTCTCCATGGCAACAGCCTGCAGAATCCCTACTTTTTACTCACTCCCCAAAGTCAATTTTTCTTTGGTACCCAACTGTCTAATAAATCACTTAAACACACAAAAAGCAAGGTGATTAAGTCCATATGGATAGATGCTACAAGGAGGCAACACGAACTCAAATGAGTCATGCAGGTTTTATTACACCTGAGGCTTGGAACTGCTCATAAAAATTGCACAGGGATACTATCACTGCATGATTATTACTACACACAAACATTATCATTCACTAATTACACTTGCCTGATGCTTCTCACTAGACTGACTTTTCAGTTGCTTGTTACTTTGTCAAACTTTAACTATTCAGTCTGATCATCAATGACATCGATCTATGCAAGGTGCCTGGTATAGATGGTTTCAGCCAAAACAGTTCCAAATACCTTGAGCACTGCTACCCATCTATTCCTCAGCCCTGGGCAAGGCGGCAGTCCCACCTTCCTGGCCTGTGCATCTCTCGGCAGCATGAATCCATCCTGGGAGGCTCCTGCCCTTTCCCAGCTCGCCCTGTGCCCACAAGCGCCACGGCAAAGGCAGGGACACAGCAGCTCAGGGAGCAGGTTGTCTCCCTGGTCACCAGAGCCCTGCACTGCCCAGTACTGTCCCAACTGCTCCGCGCCGGGACACACCAATCACCACGGCCACCAGGAACCACACTGGAACTGAAGTCCAAGCAACCTCTGTCAAGGGCAACCAACTTGTCATGGACATGAGAACACAGGACTGATTTCAGCTTTCTGTGATTAGAATAGTACTTGGCAGTCGTTGTCCAAATGAATTCCCACACAGTCAGCAAATCCACCAAATCTATTTGGATTTAAAAAAGAAAAATCCTAGGCAGAATTTTCCTCTTCTCCACAGAGACTCCAAGAAACACTGCACTTGTTATCAATTTGTGTCACTGAAGACACTCTTGGCAGGATGGTAATAGGTTGCAGAACAGAGCTGTGAAGCAGGGAGTCAGGAGCAAGGCCCTGGAAGAACCACCCCATGGAAACGACCAGCAGGGTGACAGCAAAGAACTTCTGCAATTGCTTTTATAATTAAACAGCCACACATTCCATCTCTTATCTGGACTAAGTTAATTAACGATGGGAGACAGGAATATGGTCTCCATCCTCAAACCTCTTGCCATTTTACAGTACTACAGCCATTTTTTAACCCCTTTTTACAGTTTTACAAATTTCACATGAACAACAGCTTCCTTTCAATAGCAGGTGTTTGAAATGTTCAGCTAAAGACTGGATTACTGAAATACTGAAAAGCCAGTATTACCACAAGTTCAAATCATTATTCCCTTCCACATGTATCCTTAGTCACCTCTCCCTTTGATCCTGCCCATTTGGTGGGACAGGTGGAGGTAATCAGCCTGCAATGCTGCAGGGACACAGCTTAGACAAAGCAAAAAACTTCTTACTGCCCAGGAGAAAGTGATTTTATATGAATCAGATTGAGCCCACTAATCCAGCACCATTCTGTTTGGAAGCAGACCTCTACCATTGCTGTTCTACTAGATCCTTGCAACAGAATTTGTGACATGCAAAGTTTGCATCTCTTAACTCATTTTACTCCACAGGATAAAGTAAAATGACGGGAACCCATCCCATCAGCACGCACTGCTTCTCACATCATGCTGTTCCCTGCTGCATCAATCTGATGGCTACTGAAACCAGTCAGTCATTCCCATTAATATCTGCTATTTTCCCTTGTAGTTAACGTAATCAAAGTCACTGCATTAAAAAAAAAAAAAAAAAAGGGCAGAAATTCACACTAGCTTTCATTTTGCCAAGCTAAATAGGTGCAATAAAGTGATCCATGACAAAACCGCTCACATTAGTAAGTTGAATAGAAGCATCATTATTTTAACAGCTATTTTCCTATAATGGCTTTTCTTAGAAACAAGAAATTTAATTGTAACAGTACAATTAAGCCCTATGCAAACTCTGCAATGCAAGTTACCTGACCCACACAAACATTATCTTTTTTACACACATACTTTTCATTCAAGAACTCCTGAAGCTCACATGCTCCTGATTTCAAGGAGGATCAAGAACCCATGTGGGTCAGTAAACGAAAGGGGCAACCAGAGGCACAAAACTCTTTCCTTGTTCTACCATTCAGTGACATCATTTTTATTGTTTTTCCTGTAAAGTGCATAGTGTCCACAGATTCAAGTACAGTTCCAAACATGGAACAAAAAATACTCTCATTTTTTAGCTGATTTTACACACCCACTGCTCAGAGCTGACATCTTAAAGACTGGAAAGTGAGCATGACAACCATGAGAACTAGCCCTGCCAGCCTGGAGCTGCAGAAGAACACAGCATTAACATGGGCAAGCTTCCAAATTAAATTTACAGTGCTGTCTGTGACTCTTCAAGGACATGTACCTCCCTGAGCTGTATATTGCTGATTATGCTACATCATTATTCGTTATCTAAACTAAGGCATTCACATTTTTTTCCTTTCAAGCTGGAGGCAGAAATCATTCAATCCTTTTGAAAATGCAGTCCTATTTCATTATTTGCACTACCAAACCGGCTGGGACATTTACTGAAGTTGTGGAAGGCACAAGCTGCATGCTCTAAACCTGTGAGGACTCAAACCCACAGATCCTGCCTCTGAGGGCAACTACCACTATAATTTCTCCTCATTCAGCCTTGTAATTTTTAGAATATTGTTGGCAATGCTGGGATGAGGCTCCTAAATCTCACTTCCTGCTTGCTGGATGTCACTTTGTGCCAGGCCCTATCCAACACACAGTAAGCCCACGCACTATCAGTGCTTCCAACAGCAAAAGCAGGAACCCTGAAATCCACATCCCCGTGACAGAGGAAGAGCTGATGGTAAAATGATTTACAGTAACACTCAGTGAATCCATCACCAAGCCAGGATCTCAGCCTTGCACCAAGACTATCCTTACCATCATTTTAGAAAATAAGTAATACTAAACAGCAAAAAGCAGAAATGGAGTATTAGCATGAATTGCTGTGACCACAGAAATAGAATCTAGTATTAGCCAAGATCAAATAAACAAAAACATACCCCTGATTATTGGAAATAACAACCATCTGTAAAGCCATTCTAAACTCACCTGACAGAGATGAGAATACACTCAGGCAGGCTTTGGGGGAAAAAAAACATCTCTTCCAGGAACTGGAACATTTGTATTTCTAACAGAACAATTTGCAGCAGCTACTTAGCAATTGCACAACGATTTGTAGAGTTACATGGCAATTTGTCATTTACTACCACCTGTCTAAAGTGCACAACTCTTAGCTCAAGGACAGTGCATAGGTAAGACAACACGTGGTTATTTACATTCATAGCATAAAATGCTTCCAAAGGAAGCATCTGAAAGCTGCTGGACCCAAAGGAAGGATTTTTGTGGCGCAAAACACAAATTCAGTACCACTTGTTTAAAACATCATTTTCTAGAATGATCAGAGTAGATTCCACTGCATTTAAGGTTTAGCTTGCAGTTAAAGTTTAGGCACAGGTTTAATCAATGCATTTTTTAAATCCATTTAAATCCTGATATAAAAGTTTACTAAGAAACACGTGAGATGTATTGATTTTTTTCTATTATGGGTAGTGTTTTTTTTTTTTTAATAGTAGTAACTTTTACACATCACAAAACCATGAGGAACTTGAAGTCACCCCCCTGAGGGCCTAAACCCCAAAGTGCAGAGAGGAGTCAGCACAGGAGCCCATCCTGCCCGTGCTCAGCATCCCTCGGGTCAACAGCCAGGGCCGTGAAACCCGAGCAAACCACGTCAACAAAACAAACACCAGCCGAACACTGACCCAGCAAAGAGCCTATGAAGATGACAACTTGCACGGCGGTGGTGAAGTGCCTGTAGCTTTGCTCCTCGCCGTACTCGCCGCTCTCCGGGGCGCCCATCCCGGTGGCGTTCCTTCTGCTCCAGGCGCCGTGGGCCGCTGACACGTTCCTCATCTCCACGGCCCTGGCCACGGCTTGGTAGAGGGCAGGCTCGCCCTGGCTCTTTGGGATCCAGCTCCTGTTGTGCCCCATGGCCAGGTCTCCTTCCTCCTCCTCGCTGCCTAGGGCTCACGCATTGCCAACGCGGAGCCCGGGGGCCAAGGGAGCATCCAGGCAAGGAAAGGCTGGGATGAAGGGAGCCCGGCATGCCGCGCTGGGAAGCACCTTCGTGGTGGCTGCGCGCCGCGGGAAGCGGGCTGCGCTGTGCGGGACGGCGGCGGCGGGCGGCGCGGCGGGCTCTGCCCTGCGGCCACGCGCCCCATGCTGCTCGCTCCTCACAGCCGCCGCCGCCGCATCCCCTCGGCCCCGCGCCCGGAGAGGGAAAGCGGCGCCCGTGCGCTCAGCGCTGCCGCTCGGCAGGCGCACACCCGCTGCTGCACACCAGGGCAGCTCAGGAAAGCTCGCGAGCCGCGAGCGCTGCTCCCCCTTCTGTCCGCAGCCTTTGCATTCGCTTTTATCCCCCCCACAAACCCCAAGGAGAAAAGTCACCTCTCCCCGTTACACATCCCCTGGGGCTCTCCTAGCTGATCCCGCCCTCTTTCCCTATGGTAAAAACCAGTCCAGCCTCACGGGCGCCGCCTCCCGGGAGCCCCGGGGGACACGGAGCCCCCCGCGAAGCTCAGCGAGCTCCACGGTCACCGCGTCCAGCGCGCTCGGACGGGGAAGAAAAGGCTCCCCGCGCTGCCCTCTATACCGGGACGGACACAAAAAGGCACCGCGCGGCCGCTCCCACCACAGCTCAGCCTCTCAGGACCGTAACGGGGCCCCTCAGTCCCCGGTACCGCGGGAGGCGGCGGCCCCGGGAGCGGGAGGCGCAAGCGCCACCACCAGAGCGACGCCATCACGTGGTCAGCGCGCGGCCGGCAGCCATTTTGAGCGGCCGCCGCGAGGGAGGCGGGGCGGGGCGGGGGTCTTTAATGGCAGAAGGCGGCAGGTGGCGGGTACGGGGTGTTGTGTTGTCTGGGGCTCTGGCACGTAGCGGAGACACGGGTCAAGAGCAAGAGTTTCCGAGCTGGTGCTGTAAAACAGCTCCCCTAGCTCTGATAGTGTGCCTGGAGGCATTTCAGGTGTATACATGCCATAGATAGGGTTATTGTTATTTCCTGGAAGAGCTCTCACACAAGCGTCTGGTGTTCAGGTGTGGAAAGAGCCTGCGCCTTTGTGAAGGGTGCCCAGCTTAAAGTATGTTGGGCTTTAATGCTTTTAGAAAGATAGCTGTATAAAATCCTTTATTTTCACTATATAATGTTAATTATATTTTAAATGGTATTTAAATTCTATTAAAAATGTATGTGTTTCCATGCTAATGTTAACATTCCTACAAAGTTTAGCACCCGGAGAACAGAAGTGACCCGGTTAATAAACACCTCTGCATCAAGCCCTCAGGGCTATAAAGCAGGGCTGCAGCAGTCGGTGTGTTTTGTCTCTTCCCCGCAGATGACCCTACCCCGTTGCGGAGCCTGCCTCCCTTTCCAGTTTGTGCCTGGCTCCCAGGGGATTCGCTTCTTGGGGAGCAGGCCGCTCCTGCCCAAGGCAGCTCGCGGGCTGCGGCCACTCGCTCTTCAGGGAAAGCTGCCCCTTTAAAAAAAAAAAAAAACAAAAACCTCCCTGTTTCTACACATTTTTTCCCTATTGCAAATATTTTAAAGGTTCTATATAAAAATAATAACTTTTTTAAAAAGCCTGCTGTATTTGGTGCGTACTTGTGTGTTCACGGTGGGGCAGGTGAGGGGCCCGCGGGCAGGGGAAGCGGGCGACCCCCCGGCCCCGGGTACCGGGACTTGCCGGCACCCGGGCCCGTGGCTCGCGGCTCCTCCTCCCGCTGCCGGCGGGGGCGGCGCCGCGGGCCGCCCGCCCGCCCGCGATGGCCGCCGCCCGCCGCCACCGCCCGCCGCCGCGCTGACATGGCCCGCAGGAGCGCGGCGCGGCTGCCGCTCTCCGAGCCCGCCGCGGAGCCGCCCGAGAGCTACCAGCTGCGGCAGGAGAACGAGCTCCAGGTGCTGGAGTCCATCTACGGGCAGGACTTCCAGGACCTGCGGCGGAACCAGGCCTGGAAGGTAGCGAGCGCGGGAGCCCCCGCGGCCCCTCCGCTTCCCAGCGCCCCTGCCGTTGCCCAGAGCCCCGAGCCGGGGGGAGCCCCTCCGAGCCCCGTGCCCGGCCGGCACCCGGGGGGTCCCCGCCGGGCCCCGCTCTCGCTCCGCTTTAGGGCCACCGCCGCCTGCCCGTTGCCGCCTGGCTTGCGTTTGGTGCAAAACGCCCCTCCGCGAAACGTGGCTTGTTCGGGGCGTTGCTGGGTGTCCCGCTTGCAGTAGGCCGAGCAAGTGGGGGCAAAGCAGATCCCCTCGTGTCTCCGTTTGGGAGGGCCACAGGAGCCACAAAACGTGCCCAGGGAATATCCCGGGTGCTCCCTTGCTGGCATCAAGTCCTGTTGCTTCTTGGTGCTGAGTCCTGTTACCTCTTGCCCGGCACATCCCATTGCCTACAGTTTGCCCCTGGTCCTCCGCCTGTTTGGCAGTCTGCTCTGTAAGTGGCATCTTGTGTGCTTAATCCCCTGGGCCGTTACATCCTCTTGGTAATTAATGCTGTGCCTATGACTTGTCTTTTAATTAACTGTCACAGGCATTTTTTGCATTTCCGCTTAATTCATTCCTTAAGCAACTAATTGCACAGCTGTTTGAATAATTCATCAGCATACAGTGCGTGTTGCTGAAGTCTTTGCATACTTATTTTGCATTTTTTGTGTTTTAGTAAGTTTACTTTGTCTGTGATTATTTCCTTGAGAGCTTAATACATTAAATTTTACCTTCTCTTAGATTACAATTAATTAATATCTAGGTCTACTATTCATTGCCTTTTTCTACTTCTCTTTCGTATGCACAGTGTCTTCTTGGGATTTTTTTCCAAGTGGCACTGTCTTCTTGTACTTAGAGATCACTCATTTGAGTTGCTTGAATTGACAGTTATTGTCATCTCTGTCCTTTTTTTTTTTTTTTTTTCCTCTCTATTGGTATAATGTTTTTATTTGTGATATTCCATGAGTAACCCATTGCATTTATTTGTTTCTATTTTTCATACTAAACAGAGAGGGAGGATCTCACAGTAAAACCTTTCTGCTCAGTCTGATTTACTTGTCTAATAACTAACTGCGCTTTCTTGAAGAAGCTCCAAAAATAAGCAGGATAAACTCAGATAATCTCTGAATCAGTTCACCTTTGTATATGTGTGTGTCTGTTGTGTGGTAGTTTGAATGGATGGTCTAGCCTGAATTCTGACTTAACGTAGGCCGTGAGAATTGTGTGCAATAATTCCTGTTTACTAAAAGTACTATTAAATCAAATTCTTTGGTTTCCATTTTAGGTACAACAACCTCCGGAAATTAATTTAGTTCTGCGTCCTCAGGGATTAACTGGTGATAATGAAGTATATGCCCAAGTTGATTTATGGGTCAAATGTCCACATACTTACCCTGATACGTGAGTGAACATTAACATAGATTTTTTTTTCTGGATTTTTCTCTTTGTTTTCTATAGTAAAGTGTAAGCTGAAAAACATGTAGTTTTATTCACTGCTATTATTCTTGCTGTCTGCATTTCAGTATTAAGCCTGCAGTATTTTTAAGTAGGTGGCAGTAAAACTGCACCTGACATGGATGCAGTCCCTTGAGCAATGGAGAGTAGCAGGGATGCCCCTGCCCGTAGGAGACCTGGTGGCCCCAGTTTATACCTTGAGGATACCCAAGTATGGGTGTACCTTTTAGCAGCTGAGTGCCCTTTTGGAGCTTTTCAGCTCAGGACCTGCTCTGCCCAACTGGGGACTGATTCTTCACTTTTAAAACAATCTATTGGCCTAGTTGTATCTGCTGTTCCTGGTTTGTTTGTTTGTTTTGTTTTGTTTTGTTTTTCTGAATTAACCTTTTGGAGGACAAATGGCAGTTTTCCATACAGAACTTAGAAAGGCTTGCAGGTGATCAGGGCCTTCCTTGTTTTGCGTTGGCAAATTGTGCAGGTCAGTGTCGCTCTGAGAGCACTGACCAAAGGGATTCATTGACTTCTGGCACTGGTTGTGTGCACAGAAAAACTCCCACTAGTCCATCCATTCATGCCATGACCTGAGTGTTATTCCTTAGCGGGTGCTAACTCTACCCTGCAACATAGGATTCAACGACCACTGTCATTTTTATTAATGCTCGTGTAGTTGCAGTTCTGCTTGTTCTTATAAACATTTTTTCCTCTTGTTGATATTTTGTCAGCATGTTTCTTTACATTTGTGTTACCTGTTTACTAGCAAATAGTATACTAGTAAATGAATCATAAACACGTTAATGTTAAAACAATTTATAATATTTTTAAAGGACTCATATAGATTACTAGTTGAAAGCTAAATTATGATAGACTTTTTTTTTTGCAGGCTATATATTTGTTGGATATATAGCTATCAAGCAGTCTCCAGTCAGAAAAAATAATGCTAGTAATTATAAAATAGTTTTTTTTATTCTATATGCAATATATACTGCTCATTTGATCATTGTCCGATTGCCAGGTCACTGTAAACTCCTTACCATTTGCCTCGCCCTTTAAATCTTCTATCAACTTTTTGTGTCTTACACAATTACGTTTTACAATTAACATTTTTAATGAGATATTTTTTTCTACTCTCTTTTTTGTACTGCTCTGTTTCTTCTGCCAGTGTTCCTGAAATAGAACTAAAAAATTCCAAAGGCTTGTCAAATGAGAAAATAAATGAATTAAAATCTGGGCTAGCAGAATTGGCAAGACAGCGCTGTGGAGAGGTAAGAGTTTTTTACTTCTCCGAGAAGTGAACTTGGCTTCTAAATAGTTTTCAAAAAACGAGTGGAGCATAATATAGTTAAATACATCCACACTGGAAAACAATGAGTTTTATTGTTGCTGAGGAAGAGACTTACCTTCTTTTTTTAAGACTGTTTCTGATCAGTGAGAATTCAGAGTATGCATGCCCTAAAAATACAATGCCTATGTAAGTATTGCAAGTTGTATCCCTGTTTAGGGACAATGAATAAGAGTTATTTCACATTATGAAGGTTCATATTCACTCTATAAAATAGGGAACTTTCTGCTAGTTTCATTTTAATTTGAATATTTTACACAGCTGTAGGCAGTTTAAGGAAGCAATGATTGCATAGACAGTTTTCCACTACTTGGTTCATCTAGCACAGAACTGGAGGCAGGAGATCTCTGTAACTTTTGCAAAGCCAGAGCAACTAACTGCAATATTTTGCACTGAAAGCAAAATATTCTCAGTCAGCCTACCACCTGTGCACTACACTCCTATTTTGTTCATAATTTTTATGCAGGTAGCTTCAAAAGAATTTCTTTAGCCAGGCACTATATTATTCCAGTTCTGTTTAATATCAAATAATTTCCTTAAAAACGTGTTGATATTTTTGAAAGGGAACAGTTTAGCAGTGCACAGTGGATTTTTTTCTTTTTTTTCATAATAAATGTGCCAAGGACGATTAAGAGCAATAGTGGAAATAAGGTTCTAAGTGTATTTTGCAGCAGGGTAGGTTTGAGAATGCCTCAATTACCTGTCAAATCAAACAGTAGGTGAATTTTTTTTTTTAGTTATCTAGATTCCTTCTTCATTTTTTTTTAAAATACATTTGTGTACATGCATGCATACCTTTCTTCCAGAATGGTAATCAGAATGGGGAAGATATTTTACTCTGCACATGGAAGACGTGCATATTCTGCTATTCTTTCTGTTCCAGATTGCTTTCTGGCTTCATTCCTGTGTGCAAGCAGGGAATTCAGTGTATGAGAATTTACTAAATGTCAGTCTGCTACAGGAGGTGCTAAAATTTGGTATGGTTGCTGTCCCATCTGTGCATGGAAATTAAGCCCAATGCTTCTAATGATACCACTGGGATGAGTCTTTTTAATGTACTGCTGATTTAATTTTGGAAATGCGGTGGTCTACTAGTGCTAGGAATTATGTAAATTAATAGCTAATTAATACCACTAGACTGGTGAAAACTCAAATCCCAACAGGTCAACAAGTCATCAGTTCACACCTAATTCAAATAAGCAGTAAGTCAAAATCAGTTGCAAACAAGCAAACCGTGCAACAGGATTTGGATGAATTGTTAATGCTCCTCTTTTTGTAGTTGTGGTTGTACGAACAAGAAGTTCCTTACAGTTAGAACCATCAGTCTAGTTGTAGAGGAAAGATTGGTTTTAATATGAAGCAGTGAAGTAAGGAACTTTTTCTTAGAGGTATGTACAGTAATACCCACTTGCAGAGTGATGATAATTTTTTTGTAGCTTGTGTGTGATAGCTGCATATCCTTGCAAAAATGCCCCTAGCACAAGGGGATGAGAATGGGGCTTGGCTGGTTGTTTTGTTTGTGTGAGAGAGGATGCTCGAACTTGGCTTTCTTTTACCATCACTTAATTTTCACCATCTCTGCTACCACAGTCAGTGATTTTTCATATCACAGCTCATTAATAAATAGTTCTGACAAAGATACACTGAGTTATGGTAAATTCTACTAGAATTCTAAATTCTACTACGCAATCTACTTTTGCTTTGAACTGTTTTGAACATTGTGTGCCTCTCATGTTTATCTTCTTTCAGGTGATGATATTTGAGCTTGCAGACCACATACAGTCATTCCTCAGTGAGTATAATAAACCACCTTCCAAGTCCTTTCATGAAGAAATGCTAAAAAATCATCAAAAGGAACAAGAAAGACTGGCGCAGGAGGAGCTGCGTAGGGTACAAGAAGTTAAGAGAAGAGAGGAACAGGAGGTAAGAGAGAAGAAACCTGTGTTCTTAAAATAACAAACTCATGATATTGTAAATCATCCCTTCGTATAATACCTTATTGACAGTAAATCTGTATTTTAGTAAATTATTAGGCTGTTGCGTCTGTCATTCTCAGTTGATCAATGAGTACCATATGAACTCTTTGCTGCTACTTTTACAGGTATATATTTAACTCTCAGAAGACTGAAAGAAACTTAAATGTTGATTATTTACCTTATGAAAACTATTCATGTACTTTTCTTTTTGGCTAAGGCTCTATTCTCCTATATCACACAGTTGTTACTGTTTCTCCAGCTTACTGAGGAGAGCTAATTTGACTTCACTTTGTTTTTGTTCTGAGATATGTAGATCCTCTTCAACACTTCTCAGTATCCTGGCTTTCTTTCACAGAATAAAATCAACAGTTGCATTGAATATACTGTGGTGTGTCAAATAACACTGAAATTCTTTTCAGCAACGTGAAATCCTTGATGAGATTCAGAGAAGGGAAGAAGAGAAAAGAGAAGAAAGGAAAAAGAAAGAGATTGCCAAACAGGTATTGTTTTAAGCAAGAGGACAAAACCATTGCAATAACTTTTTTTCCCTTCCTTTCTGCTCAGTACTGTGGTACATGCTTATGAAAATTGGGGAAAATTCTACAACTAAATTGTTCTAGACATCTTTTTCTCATCCAGTATTTCTAATAGGTCTAGAGTTAGGAAGTGCTCTTTTTTCTTGATTATATGTGAGCTATTTCTGAAAGAAAATCGAGTGTGGGGCATATTCATATGTCAGCATCTTCTCAGTGTATCGAGATGGGTATTTTCAAATAGACTCTAAATAAAGCTGATGATGTGTTTCCAGTTCCAGTAAAGCATCCTTATGTTCTTACATGTATACCATGCTGAAATACATTTCTTGAATCTCAGTGCTTTTCTATTTTATGCACCTTTGTTATGAAAACTGTTATTTCTGTTTTATGAATGATAACTTTATATGATAGTTGAAATGTCATCCATATGTATTGAGAGTAGGAACAGCTTCTTTATTTACTGATTGTTCCTTTTCTGATTCATAGGAACGTCTGGAAATAGTTTCTCTGACAAGTCAAGAGAATTGCCACAGGAGAGAGACTACAGGGTACAAAGTTGCTCCCAGTTTAAATGGGGGCTGTTTGGAGCACGGAGGGAACAATAAACACCGTCCAACTTCAACTGGACGTTCCAAGTTAGTATTTTTCTTTGACAAGCGTTAGATTTTAAAGTGAAATTTAAGGCGAGGAAGTAACATACTGTATTCCTGTATTATTCTTTTTTTTTTTCCTCTATCTATCTTCAGTTGGCAGTGCATGAGAAATTCATGTGTGTGGCAGGGGTAAATAAAACTTTTCCCAATTGAAAGACAGAGTAGCTCTCAGTTTACCTTAGGAAGTATTTGCCAACCATTAGAAAAATGTAGTTTTCTTAATTTCTTAGAAGTGTGTGATACGTTGGCAGTTCCAGATAAAATTCATTTTGTTTTCACTAATGAAGGATTTAGAATAGTGCGCAAAATGGAAGCTTACACTTGTCTCAAAGATCTCCTGTAAGGATAGAGTGTTGTAACATTCCCTTGCAGAGAATCAGCTTACGCTGATCACACAGACAAAGCAGGTCTTAGAGTTACTAGAGAGTTCTTGGGCTGATGCATAACTCGTTTAAAGTAGGATTTCTGACGGTGTAGATAGGCACTAACGAGATTTTGAATGTTTTATTTTCAGTTTCTAAGCACCAGTGGAGTATCTTTGGATGTAAAACAATTAGAAAACTGTCATCTAGTTCGTGGTAGTTTCGCTGACTGTCTTAAATTTTATTTCTCTCTGCTTTATAAGGTGGTTTTTCAATATTAGAAGGAAAGATGACATAGCTACCTGGGAAAGGCTGGAAAAGAGATTATTTTAGCCAACTGTATGCTCCATTTTGTGCCTGTCTCTGCTTTTCAATGTGTTGTATAGAAGTGAAGATTTAAAGCATTATTCCAGGAAGACACTTCTTTGAAATAGACCATGTATTAATTACTTGTTTCAGCAGCTGTGATTGCTATGGCTGACAATTACTTCTGATTATTTTAGATTCTAATCATTTCATTTATAAAATATATTTGAATTTAGAAAGCCAGATGCATTTTTGTAGAATTTTCTTTATAGAGCACTTGTCAGAAGTTCAAGTGGCATCTCTTTTGTACATCTTTTTTTTTCCTTTTTGTTTTTTTAATAAATTCAGTATTTTGAAAAAGCTTCTAGATTACCCTACATGTATTCATGTCATCTCTTCATCTGATTGCATTTATTTGGCAAGTTGACTCTCTAATGCAGGTGTTTTTATTAATACTGAAGTAGATTATACTCAGAAGTAACAGAGGTTGATTTAGGTTAGTGGTCTTAATTTCTTTCTAATCTCATATGCAGCTTTGTAAGTGCATGGAAACAGAAACACTCAGTCATACTTGCTCTGAAAGTGTTTTCTAAATGCCAGGTACAATGTAGTGAAACATATTACTTAGGATTTTTTTTAAATATGCAGTTGAGTAGAACAGTCTCTGTCAGAAATTACCATTCATATTTCTATTAATGCTATAGAGAAGAGCTGAAATTTGTTAAAAGATTTTTAGCTTAGATTAAAAATTCCTCAAATGTCTCCCTTCATGCAGAGAAATCGAGTTAGACCATGCAGTTAGTTCATGCAATTAGAAATCAAGTTGGCAGAAGCTTTTGAGTGTGAGTTTCTAAGACTCCAAGCCCAGTAGAATTTAAAAAAAAGTGTATATGTTTTCTGTTTTCTTTAGGAAATACACAGCATTCTGTAATTCTTTAGGTTTGGAACTTTCCTTTTCTTTTAGTTCAAACAAAATTTTCATTTTTCTTGAAGATTGAATATAGAAGAGCAAAGGACGCAAATGGAAAACCCATACTGAGTCAGGAAAAATAATAAAGCTGAAGCTGGGACTAACTTTATAAAGAGCATATATTTTCTTTTGTAATGTTTTGAAAGGTAATGCAAATCAGATAAATTTTATTTATTTTTCAGAACCATAGTGTGTTTACTTTTTTTTTTGATTGGAACTGTGAACCCAAAAAGCAGAAGCATTAAGCCCTGGATTCAACTTTTTGTTGAGAAGGCTGTAAATGCAGGCTCCCTGTGCAATATAGTGCTGTTGCTACAATGCTAGATTTGTAACCAGACTTGTATGTTTGTACTAGCTCTGTAGCTTTGAAATTAGTAGCTCTGTATCTTTGAAATTAGTAGATTTACCATTTGGTGAAGAGGTCTTTGCAAGCTGATTCTATTGCCAAAGTGCTATTTTTGGTTAATGGTTGAGTAGCATTTTGAGCCTGGGAATAAAAATGTTCTGTTCCCATTGCAGGCGAGAACGGCATCTTTCTCATGGTAATAATGAAGAGTCCCCTGGAAATTTTGAAGTTTTGAACTTCAGTACCAGTGGTGCTGGGCAACTTATTGTCCATAAAGGAAAATGTATAGGTAAGCAGAATACTAATTGCAACTGTGGCTGGTTCTTTTTGTTTGTTTGTTTGTTTTTCTTTCTCCTTGTTTGTTTGTGAGGGAGCTGTAGTGCTTAATAGTAGTGCTTGCAGTGCTTACATAAATGCATATTTATTGTCTTACCCAACGGAGGCAAGTCACACCTCAAAAATTTTAGACAATGTGAAGAGGTACAAAAACAACAAGGCTGGAGAGAAGACTGTTGTGGCATACAAGATGTCCCAGTAAAGAGTGAGAGAGGGTAATTAAAAAGGTAGTTTGTGACTTTTTTTTTTAATTTTTTTTAGTTGGCTTCTCCAGATAAAATTATTTAACTGACTGCCACTACCCTACAACAAATCTTTTCAACATTTTATATTCTATACATAACTAAATACTGAGAATCATTTGCTTTCACATTTAAATAGCTGGCTTGTCAGATACACTTTGCAACCAGGCAAGAAACCACTGAGCTGTCAGTAACGTGGATGAAACCAGTGAAAAGCACAGGGCTAGAAAGCACCATTGTTGCTGATAGCAGTGGGATTAAAGCAGCAGTTTTCTCTAAAGCTTAAGCATAGTCAAGGGTAGGAGACTTTCAGAGCTAATTAGGAATAAAAGGCCTCCCTGAAGTGCCTGTTTGAATGAACGATCAAGTATTTTTAAGCCTAGGCCTTCCCCAGTGGAAATGGGCAGCCTGAAAGTCTCTGGGGCAAAAAGAATTTTAATATTTTACAATTCAAGGAATATCTACTATGCTACTCAATGTACAGTTCGGTATTTGCTCAACAGGAGAAGCATAGGTTATTGAAATCTGTTTTTTTAATATATATGCATCAATTTATGCCAATTCACTACTGTTTTCAGGATTTTCCTTTGGTTGTTGCTAGTATTGTGT
Source organism: Nothoprocta perdicaria (assembly GCF_003342845.1). Taxonomy (NCBI): domain Eukaryota; kingdom Metazoa; phylum Chordata; class Aves; order Tinamiformes; family Tinamidae; genus Nothoprocta; species Nothoprocta perdicaria. The sequence continues at coordinate 390,691 of NW_020456087.1, read as the reverse complement.
TTATGTAACATTCAGTTTGATCAGAGCAGACATTTTGCATACCGTAATTATGAACATAGTTTCATAATTTTGTGTTTCTAGAGTTGCAGAAAACAGACTTACTGGTGTTTCTTGAGCATTTGTTAGAGTTTTGCCAAGCCCTTAGAGGGAAGGGGGACACAGCTGTTTCTTTTCTAATCTCCTTGTATAGGCAAAGATGAACAACTTGGTAAATCGGTCTACAATGGCTTGGAAATTCGCAGCGGAGAATTTGTGTTAGTATATGAGTGGGTTCTGCAATGGCAAAAAAAGATGGGAAAATTTCTTACAACACACGAAATAGAAAAAATTGAGAAGTCTAAAAAACAGGTAACATTTTGGGGTTTTTTTTATAAGCTTTAGGTGGTTTCCTGTGCTTTTCTTGTGGCTGTTAATATATATTGAACTTGAGGGGGTGGTAATGATGAGACTGAAAATGTCAGTGTTAGAGTAGTTCTGTTACACAGAAGAGGGGTGTGTTGGGGTCTTCAGGGGTTTGTCTACAAGAATATAAATATGAGAAGGTGTATTTGCAAGTATGCATAAATGAAGTATTAAAATATTAAATAAAAATCTGAAGGAAGACGACTTAAAGCTTATCTTGAAAAAGCAGAAGTTCTTGTCACATGTCCATAATGTCTCCTTTTCAAGTAAGAATGAGATTGTCACATATTCTAGCTCTATTTTGTGTATGTTACGTATTTTAGCAATGGCATGTTCATGAATCTTGACATCTAACATATGTTGTGTTCCTCTAACAGCTCCAGGGTGCCGAAACAGAGTTCAGCTCCCTGACGAAGCTCAGTCACCCCAACATCGTACATTATAAATGTATGAACCTTAAAGAGCAGGATGATTCCATTGTGGTGGACATTTTAACGGAGCACATAAGTGGCTGCAGCCTTTCCACGTACTTGTGCAAAGAGACCCCGCTTCCCACTGAGCAGCTGCGCCATTACGTGACCCAGATTCTGTCCGCTCTCGACTACTTGCACAGTAACTCGGTGGTGCACAAAGTTCTTTCTGCCTCCAGTATTTTGGTAGATGCTGAAGGAAGCATCAAAGTGACAGATTACAGCATTTCCAAGCGCCTCGCTGATATCTGCAAAGCAGATGTTTTTGAACAAACGAAAGTTCGTTTTAGTGAAGATGCTCTTCCCTACAAACCTGGAAAAAAAGGAGATGTGTGGAGTCTGGGCTTGCTTTTGCTCTCTCTCAGCCAGGGCCAAGTAACCAGGGAATATCCAGTTACTGTTCCGAGCAGTTTACCTGCTGACTTCCAAGACTTTCTGGAAAAGTAGGTTTGTTGTGTTCCTGTATCTTTTCCCCCTCGATTACTAAAAGAAAAGACTTTCTTCTTTTGAAAGAACACCTAGATCCCCCAGTGTCAGTAGTCCATAATTTTTAGGGAAGAAGTGCTCACTCCGGGCTTGGGCTGCTAACCTGGTACTCTCTTCTGCTCTGCCCTATTGCTACCTTTCTGTCTCTGTGGAGAAGTTGTTTAGTGTTACTTTGCCTCTGATTCCTGTGTGAATGTTGAAGGTGATAATTTCTTAAAAAGTATTTGGAATATTTAGGCCTGATTTGGAATAGTTCTTTGAAAAGTTCTCGGTTTTTGCACAGATGTGTTTGCTTGGAAGATAAGGAAAGATGGACTCCTCAGCAGTTGTTACAACACAGTTTTATAAACCTTCCACGAATGAAGACACCAATAGCAGAAGAAAATGCAGATGGTAAGGACCTCTGTTCTCTCTGTGTTTTGCTGCATACGCAGTTGCAGAAGATCTGACCTGTGCTAGAGCATCACATGTCTGTGCTTGTGCAAGTGCCTTACATTAACCTGGGAGTTACAGAGCGTCTCACCTTGGAGTCCTTGATTTGCTGTGGGGGACTGACTGCCCTTGTGTCGTCAGTAGAGGAAGCTGATGTTTAGTTAAGCCTAAAAACACCCGCTTCTTGCACAGTTTAAGTGTCAGCTTTACTTTCTCCTGTGGCAGATTCTGTTCCAGTGAAACCTCTTTCCTTGGTATGTTCTTGTTAGAATTGCTTCCTTTGCCCAATATAATATCTTAGTAATCGAAAGCTGTGTTAAGGTTATATTTCTACCCAGGCTTAATGCCACTCAACAGTGCTTCTGTATTTTAGGTTTTAGCTGTCCTTGAATACAGCTCCTCTTTTCTAGGATTTGCCTTCTTCGTAATGCCTGTTTAACATTTTCTTGTGCTTCACCTCCACCCCATGCAGCCAGTGGTGGTAATTTTGGTGTCCTTATTTCAGACTCCGCAGGAATTGATTGTATTGAGACAGTTGTGCCCAGCAATCAGATCTCCAGTGCTTCATTCTTCACAGAAACACAGAAGCAATTTTCACGTTACTACAATGAGTTTGAAGAGTTAAAATTACTTGGCAAAGGGGCTTTTGGAGCTGTCATTAAGGTATAGCAAAAAGTTAATTCCTAAAATATAAAATCTTCTTTTTTTAGAGCATGCCTTTGTTTCCTCTGAAGCAAAACGATGTATTCAATGTGTGCTTGGCTTCATTATTATTTTCTAGTGCTATGTTCCTGTTCCCAGCTTGGTATCTGGGATTGAACAGGCTGAAAGGTTTTGTGGGAGGTAATCTGTGGAGAGGCCTGTCAGTACAGGGGAGCTTGCATTTCAATTACAATCGCTTTCCAAGTGGAAGGAAAACTTCCTTCTTTAAGGAAGTCATTCTGCCATGTTCTGCTGGCTCCTCTTGGTAAGGCATGTTAAGAATTTGACTTCAGGTTTATCTTTGCAGGTGCAAAACAAGCTTGACGGCTGCTATTACGCAGTGAAACGTATCCGCATAAACCCCGCCAGCAAGCAGTTCCGGAGGATTAAGGGGGAGGTGACGCTGCTCTCCCGCCTGAACCACGAGAACATTGTGAGGTACTACAACGCCTGGATAGAGAAGCACGAGAGCCCCATGCACCGTGCGTCGTCCTCTGAGGCCCCGGAAGAGAAAAGACTGCCCACCAAGGCAGACCCTTTCATCCTTCCCAGTGAGGAGACAAATGACGTGGAAGCCAATGCTCCGCCTCCTGTTCTGACCAGTTCGGTGGAGTGGAGTACTTCTTGTGAGAGGTCCTCCAGCAACAAATTCAGTGGAGCTGACCAGGAGTCCAGTGATGATGATGATGATGATGATGATGATGGTGACGGTGTGTTCTCACATTCCTTTCTGTAAGTAAGCCTCGAGATTGGCACTAGAAAGAACAGGAGGACCGTTGGTTATTCCAAGTTTGTGCCTTTTGTCATTCTCATTTCCTTTGTTGAAGAACATTCACTGCATTTTCGTTTTGCCCTTGGATACAGGAGCATTGTGTTCGCCAGTAGTCAGGTAGCCAGGAGTAGGGGATATTTGTCATTTAAAGCTGACACGTAAAAAGAAAACTTTGTTTTAGACTTCCAGAAGTTTCACACCTTTCATTTCAGAATGCATGGCTACTCAGTTCTGCTATGCTTTAGTAATCATTTAATTACCAGTAACAAAGAAATATATAAAATCCTGCAAAATACTTACATTTTGTTTTCACTGCTGTGATACTATTACTAATGCATTTCACATCACCCTTTGTGTTTGGGATGATTCTTTTGCTTGCAGTGCTTTTTATGCACTGCAATTGTAGTAAACATATCTCGATTTCACTTATTAAATGCAGAAATTGAATTACACTGCTGCAAATGCTTTTTCTCTTGAAGAAACAGATGTGTCGGAGGAAAAGTTTTGCTCAGCTGTGCAAACAAGATACTTTTTATTAGATGTAGAAATCTTGAGCAGAAGCTTAGCTTTTTTTTCAGCACAGGTTCTTCAGTTTTTCCTGTTATTGTTTCTTGGTAATAATTATTTAAAGAATACCAAAACTTTTGATTTTATCTTTTTTCAAACAGGCCAACCACAGATTCTGAAAGTGAAATAGTCTTTGATAATGAGGATGAAAACAGTAAAGGCCATCCTCCAGTAAGTATAAAGTTAAAGCTTTTGATAATGTATAGATAATAAATCAGTTTTTTATAAACAGGTCATTTTGGACATTTTATTTGACTTTTATGGCAAATATAGAACCATTTAGGGTATGTTCCATCAGAACAAATGCCATGCCACATGATGGACTGCATACCATAAAATTAAAGAGTCTGATATAGATAATGTGGACTCTGTTTCTCTTGGTGTTTGTTGAGCTAAATGCGAATCTCATTTTATAGTCATGAGCCTGATTCTTGCAAGTTTAAGACTTAAGATTCCTGTTTTGCTGAACTTGCTAGCAAAAGTCAGTGCACTGTATTGCTGGGGAGCTGATGCCATTTTCTACAGCATATAGATTCTATCACAAGCAATCCTCATGATTTATAAGGTGCTTAATTGTCTTAATGCTTGGTCTCCTTCCTCTTTATGTTGAAGCATATGTTGGCATCACAAGGCTTTCAGTATCTCACTTGATAAGATGGCAGAAACAAAATCCAGGGCAGTTTGTTTTCCTGGATAGGAAGCGGAAGGATTTATATGCTACATCTTAAGATTTATATGCTATCTTTTTTGCCTTATTACTTTACAAAGGATGTTATATGTATTTTGTTTTCTCCATATTTTAATGTGATAGGTTCTGAGGTTTCGATTTCCTTCAGAGCTTCTGTAGTATTTTGTTTGCAGTGTCTAGTTATAGCAAACTGTTATTAATTATTACTTTGGAAGGGAGAGTTGGGTCATGTTGGTTTTTATAGAGGATCTAGAAGCAGTGATATTACAAAAATACTAATACATTGCTATACTTTTATTAAGAGACAGCCTTAGGTGGTCAGTTCACATGAATGTGTTTCAGACAATAAAAAATGATAGTGTGCATAAAAACCCTTGGACTGCTTCCTGTAGCTACCTGTTCTGTTACTTTCACTGTGATAAAGGATGAAGAGTGTAATGAAAAGAATGGCAATGGAGAAGAAGACAAGCCACCAGTGATACAGACGGTGCATTACCTGTACATCCAGGTGAGGCTGCTCCTGATTGCAGAAACCAGCAGTGCTGTTTCATCTCACCTGTCTCTATGTCATTTGAGAAAATCAATGACATTTCACAAAGTGAGGCCCAAGTCCAGTGTTCATTTTGCCCTAGATGTATTTTGGAGTGTTTCCTGGCCGTGGTCTGAGGCCTCTCTGAGAGGAAGGAGGACGTGGGGGTGCCCAGGGCCTTCCTGGGGCTCTGGATCAACGCGCCAGGGATGGGAACGACCTGTTCCCACCAGCAGTGGGACAGGGGAACAGGGTCACTACACTTCTCTTTCTGCTGGACCAACCAAATTTGGCAGCCCTTGGCCCACATTAGACCAAGCAGGGACTAGGTGGAACATCGTAACATAAGCATCATAATAAGCCTGGTTGCAGGTGTTAAGCATGCCCATGGTAGAGGTTGTTAAGGAGCCTCTTAAGTAAAATAACACCAGAGATGCCTTAAAAGCTGGTATAGACACTGTGCTTAGACTGATTTCCTCTCGTTTCTAGCGCTGATGTTGGAGAATATGCTGCTTTACAAGCTAATTCCAGAAAATGGGATAATATCCATGGGCTTTTCATTTTAGTTAAAACAGATCTCTCAGAACACTCTGGGCAACCGAACATTTTGGTGGTATTAGTTGCTCCTGAATTGTGTATTAGAAGAAGCAAGCATTAATGTGCTTGCACGTATACATTTCTAATAGTCTTTTTTAAAATTATTGCTTTTTCTTCTGCTCTGGCCCTCTCCATGCACAACTGAAGATGGAGTATTGTGAAAAGAGCACATTAAGAGATACTATTGATCAAGGTTTATATGAAGATACTAGTCGACTTTGGAGACTTTTCCGAGAAATTTTGGATGGGTTGGCTTATATTCACGAAAAGGTTAGTAAGTATGACCGTTATAATATCTCCATAATAGACACTTCCTGCCTTCTTCTGTATTGCTTCTTGTTCTGCTCGTTTTTGACTCTTTGATCACATAACTGTATATAAGCAAGGTTTGTTGCTTACCCATTGCATTATAACTCTGTCACAGGGTTTCAGAAAATCCTGTTGTAAACTTGAATTTGGTAATGAATCACTTTAGATTTTTTCTCTCTTGTCGTCAAAAAAAATCTCGATTAAAAATGGTGTGTTAGGTAATTTTTACGACTGAAAACAGCTTCTAGCTTCTGAGCTACAAGCTACAGTCTTGTTTTAAAGATAATTATTAGTGACTTAATGCAATAGTTTTCCACTGCCTGAAATAATAATATGATCTGTAATACTGTTCTCTAGCCTGTTTATAGAGAGTCTCTTTTAGAGAGTTTTATTTTGAATTGTGTTTGTTTTGCCTCATATTCCATAGACCCTTTATGTTTTGTTTTTTTCTTCTCCTGCTATAACAGGGAATGATCCACAGAGATTTGAAACCTGTGAACATTTTTTTAGATTCTGATGATCATGTGAAAATTGGTGATTTTGGTTTAGCCACAGATCATCCAGCAAATGCGGTGAGTACATGTACAAGTGAATGAAAAAAATCTAGTGTTGTAATAACACGAATAAATGAAATAAAAAATAATGTTCATCAGACTGTATTGTGAATAACACTTTTTTTTCCCCCTAAGACTCCAGAATTAATCCTTGTTTTGTGAAATAAAACAGCAGGAAAAGCCATCAGAAACGATTCAAATGACATTTATAAGATAGCCTTTTTTTTTCCCCTAATTTCAGGCTGTCTCTAAACGAGAAGAAAATCATTCGGATAATTGTGCTAAGTCTGACCCATCAGGTTAGTATATATAAAGCTTGTTATGACTCATTTTAAGCAGTGTTATGTGTGACAGTCTTGTGTACTCTGTTACTGAGAATATTTCCATTCATCTTTGAAAATAGAAACCTAATTCCTTGAGATTCTCTCTTTTGGTGTTTTTTTTTTTTTTTTTTTTTTTTTCCCTGAGAGTGAAAAAAAAAATCTTGGCATATGTAGCATATATAATCTGGTGGTGGTGATGGCTACACCTCAAAATGAATTTGCTTCTGCTCTTGGCTTCTGCACTAACCCAGGCCTTTACCCATGGTGAGATGTAGAGGTTCTCTCTGCAGTCCCTTTGCCTGCCCTTCTGCTCTCTTGTGTGAACAGGACAACTTCAAGGTTTTGTTTGTTTTGTTTTTTGATACTTTCTATAATAGACTAGATATTGTATTTTGAGGAAAAGGACAATATATTCTATGTCTTAATGTGAGTGTAATGAAAGTGAAATCTGGTGTCATTGTGTACTGACAGACAAAAAGTCTGTAAAATTATACAAGCAGGTACTTGGCATGCAAAGGTAAGAGCTGTCTGCTTGGCAAACTGTGGAGGAATAGCTGGATATCCCGCTCAGGACTGCATTGCTGTCTGAAGGAAATGAGAACAAAAGCTACTGGGCTTCCCTGAATTTGATAATGCTTCCTTGCTGCTTTCCTGAAACTAATACTCTTACTTCTTGCCATTTAGGTAGCTTGACAGGGATGGTTGGTACCGCACTGTATGTCAGTCCAGAGGTCCAAGGAAACACTAAATCTACGTATAATCAGGTATAATTAAGTAGACCTAATAAAATGGCAGCATGTGATGAATTCACAGCAGGAAAATGGTTTGACTTTTGAGATGAGCAAGGGAAGGAGAACTTTTTCTTGGGGAGGATACTGAGAGTGCAAGGATGTGGGCAGACAGTTCATCTGCTGTGCTGCGACCATGGTGAAGTTGGGGGCGGATAATCGTGGATGACCTTTATGAATGAACAGAGTGGGAATGTTACAGTTTGTTGAGGACTTAAAGTAAAATGTCGTTAGCAGAAGTGTATCTTGCTCTCCTGTATTCCCAGTGTGATATTGAGGGATTTGGGAGTGGGGATGCATTCTTTATCCTTAAAGAGAATTCTGTTTGTGTGCAGAGACAAGATACATCTCCAAGCAGTGATTTTTTTCAAAGGAAAACTTAGCGGTTTTTTTTTTTCATGGATATGTGGCAAGATGGAAGGCATTGAAGATTATCAGGTCTTAAGAGAATGTTTCATATAACAAAAATTATGTTGCAGTTTGGATGTATAGGGTTTGAAGCCCAAACTTCTTAGGTGTTAATACATTATGAAATTTAATCAAAGCATTATTGTTCTTCTACTGGCAGAAAATTCCCGGGTATTGCATTTAGGTTTTCATTTTTTCTTCCTTAGAAAGTGGACCTGTTCAGCCTGGGGATAATATTCTTTGAAATGTCCTACCACCCCATGACTACTGCATCAGAAAGAATATTTGTTCTTAGTCAACTAAGACTAGTAAGTACACAGAGAGAGCGGATGCACACGTCCAACAGTTTGAGCAAGAAAATATGGAAAGCCAAGCAAAGGACCTTAAAAAAAACATTAAAACAAAGTTTGTTTTGTAACAGAAGAGAAGAATAAAATTAGAGCTGCTAGTGGCATCTGTCTTATGCACTGTGTAATTCCTAATGATATTACACCAATCTGTGCTTGCCCCAGTGTCAGTGAAAGTTTATAGTGCTAAATGTCAGAGGTCTAAACATTAGATAAAGAGAACGTGAGTTTAGTACAGCTGGGTTCAGACCTTTTGGGTCTTGATCAGGAACAAGTTGGTAGAGTTTAATTTTACTTCTTAAATGTCTTTGGGTTTGGATTGTTTCTTACTTAATTTGATAAAACTTCATAAAAGCATTTCAGCTACATTTTTTTTCTTGCTGTTAGCTCTTCAAAATAAATCTACCGTGTGGATTTTATTTTTCCTGTGGGCTATAAAAATGCCTGGTCTCACTGCTTAAAGCTGAAGGACTTGAAAATAAGACTAGCCTGCACAAGCTGGATGCCTGTTCTAATTCAAACATATTTCTTCTTTTATAGCCTACTATTGTATTTCCAGAAGACTTTGATGAAGTAAAGCATGCAAAGCAGGTAATTTTGAGGACATTTTAACTATTAGGTATTCCCTATCAAGAAATGTTTGTTATCATTTTTCCCCCACTTAACTTGAAACTAGTAATCTCTGCCAATTTACTATTGGCATTACATGGCATTAGAACAAATGTAAAAAAAAATTCTCAAAAGAATAAAGGAAGTGAAGTTACCACTACCCACAGAGTTCCATGAGCAGAGAAATACTATGTTTAGTCACAAAGCTTTTTAAGTTCTAAGTGTCAACTTTGACTCACTGGTCAGGTAAATTGTTGCTGTGATTTAACTCTGCTTTAATCTTTTGAAGGGGTCTGTGTCACAGAGCAAATAGTATGCAAGTTAAAATGGCTACTCTGAGGCAATTGAGACAGCCAGAACACAGTGGATTTGAATGTATTTTCCTTTTTTTTTAATCTCATTTTATTGAGTCAGGCCTCCATGACTCAGGGATGAAGTGGTGATATTGTTCACCAGAGATGATACTGCTCTATATCATTGGGAGAAATGTTTTTCTTAAACAAGTGGACTCCCTTGTTGGTCAGTAACATCAGCCTTTTGTCTGTTTTGCCTGAGAAACCAGCAATCTGGTTCTTGTTAGTAGCATAAAATGTTTCCATCTTGTACAGTTTACCAGAATATGTATAATGTCTTTTTGAATGCTTGTCAAATGGAACTTTCATCATCCAGGAAAATTCCCACTTCTTGAATACACATAAACCTTTGCTGTTATGCGTAAGATTGTCTTCTCTTTGTTAATAAAGAGATGGCAGAACTAGCATAGCAGAACAACAGACAGACACGGCCTATTCTGTGTCGCTCCAGCGACACCAATCCGAGTTCCGGGTTGGTTTGTTTTTAGCTGTAGTCTTACAATGTTATTAACGCAGCACGGCTAAGGTTGTGGCTGTAAAGGCTGCCGCCATTAAGGGACGCGTGCGCGCTTGTGGCTTCCCCCGCAGCGGCTGGTGATCGCGTGGCTGCTGACGCACGACCCGGCGGCGCGGCCCAGCGCCGTGGAGCTGCTGAGGAGCGAGCACCTGCCGCCGCCGCAGCTCGAGGAGTCCGAGCTGCACGAGGTGCTGCACCACACGCTGGCCAACGTGCACGGCAAGGCCTTCCGCACCATGCTCACCCGCATATTCGCCCAGCGCGTCTCCCCCGCCATCGACTACACCTATGACAGCGATATGCTCAAGGTCTGCGGGTGCTTTTGCCTCTTGGGGGGGTTGAAAGGTGTTTGTGAGTAAGATGCACTCATGTTTTCCACAATGGCCTTGCCTCTGAGTTTCCTCTTACCAGTTACAACCGCAAATCCAGGCCAAGTGCTCTTGAATACCCTTTCTCTATTTAAACTTTAATCCTTCAGTGAAGAAATAAGCAATGATTGATTGTAGCAGCAAAGCTCCAAACTTATATGCACACAATTACTTTTCTACTTTTAATCTCTATCAAATTAATAGTACTTGCACTTGACTCCCATCCTAATGGCTTTGGCTTCGACTGGTTTCTGACTTTTAAATGTTGGCAATTAAAATATTCCTTTACTATTTCTGAACCGTTAAAACTTTCTAAATATAAAAAAAATACAAGTTAACATAGTAGAATAATGTGTTGCATAGCTGTAATTATTATTTATTATGAGAGTATTACAATTTACTGTAGTGGGAGAGGCTAGCAGAATGCTTATTACCTACATGACGTACAATGTTCATGGCATATGAATTACATATGTACTTTTTATTTGTGATGGTTTCAGGGTAGTTTTTCTATTTGGGCAGCCAAGATACAGCAGCATGTATGTGAGAGTGTCAGCCGGATTTTTAAAAGACACGGTGGGTTTATTTACCAAAGTTGCTTGTTTCTTTTTCTCGTGATTGAATGTATTTTGGAGAATGACCTGGCTTTGCTGCTGTCATATGGGTTGCAAAGTGTGTTCAACAGTAGTTGCATTGAATTTGAGCCTTAAAATTAGGTGTTGCTCTTATTCTCACTTTGTCGTAATAGTTGTCAGCTTCAAATCTCAATGACTTAAATTCTCCATAGAAAGAACAGTGAAAATATGATGTCCTTTGGCTGTTTTCGGTTGTACTGATTAGCTTGTAGGAAGTGCTACATCAAACCCAGATAGGAATGTAAGAACGGCCCTCCAGCGAGAGACCAGGCATCTGTCTAGTGCAGTAACTTCCCTCTGACTGCAGCCACAATGTGCTGGCCTAAGAAAGAGTATTAAAAAGAATATTTATTAAAAATATTTTTAAAGTCAGAGGCTGTGTAGTGGGGGTTTCATTGACTCTACTCTTAACCATGATTTGCTCTTCTGAATTTCCTCACCGTAGCTGGTGTCGGGATGTTTAATAGTGTGAGACAGATAAACTTTCCATTACGTTACCTGATCGTTAGTAATAGTATTTGCTGAAGGTTAGTTTTTAAGAATAAAAGAAAATTTATTCACATATTGACTCACTGAAAATGTTTCAATCACTTTATAGTGGTTTATTATATTATTTTCTGAAAAAAATGCTTAAAATAGAAATGGGCAGTTTTCCTAATATATCATAATCTGATTTAAAATGACAGGATTTTGCAGTACAGAAGAATGAGAAACTAGGAAATACAAAAACAAACAAGAAGTATTTTTTTCTATCTCTGTATTTAAAGTCTGTCAAACTTTGGAAATCATTTGTCTGCAGTTCAGAAGAAATTGAAATATTTTCACTCAGCTTCTTGGAAAGCTTGGCAAAAAGTGGAGGAGAATTGTGGAATATCTTCTTTCCAATAAACAATCTGATTTGAGATTACCATTTCCTTACTTAAGGGGCTTATTCTTCCTCCTCTTTTAAAAACTGAAAAAATGTTGAAACCCAGTTGGAGACATCTTACAATAAAGGAGCCGGTTGGGGATCAGTAAGGAATATATCTTTTCAATAATTAAATATGTTATTGTTTATAATAAGGCTGTCATGAAGATTTATTATGATCTGTCCGTATGAATACAAGTACAGCAAACACTCTTTTTGTCAGAAAAGAAATGGTGACTTGGTGAAGTTTTACAGTGAACCATAAACCACTTACAGTGCCTTTCGAGAGGGGAGAGCCAGGAGCTTGGTGTTCCCTGGTACTGGGATGACACGTAATCTCCAGAGCAGCGCCTTTAGATTGAAGCAGTACTTCAGGGTATCCTCATAGTTTTTTGCCTGTTCCTTGGGTGTGCCTTTGTGAAAGATGGTGTCGGAGTAGGGAGGCAGGTTCTGCCATGCTTGGAATTTGCAGGTCTCCTCTCTTTCTGTGAGGGCTCCTGTGACTTCCAAGACATGGGCAAGACCAAACATCAGCAGATGATGCTTTCTTCAGTAGACTTTCTTCCACTGTTTAAAGACATTCAAAACAATGTGTATTATTTGAGATTGTTCTCTCTGGTTGTTTATGAGCTTGTAAAAAGCAGATGCTATTTCTGAAACTCGGGGGTAATAGTATTTTGTCATCTTTGCGTAGGAGCCATCAAGCTGCATACTCCGCTGCTAATGCCTAGAAATAAAAAACTCTATGAACATAATGACGCTTCATATTTCATGGATCACAGTGGGATGCTGGTTATGCTTCCATACGACCTCAGAGTGAGTAGTATCTTCCCTGCGGGCAAAGCTGGGGGTGGAGAATTGTGGTGGTTGTTGATGCTTTTGATTAACCAGGTAAAATACTGGTTTAAGCTTCTACTTACACGCTGAAGCGGTGGCTCTGTCAGGCCTGCTCCTGTTTTCCCTAGTGCTGTTGTTGGTAGTTGTTGTCTCCTAAGGAAAAAATAAATAAATGCCATATTATAAATGCAGTAGATGTCACTGCTGCTGTTCTTCTTGCATATATAAGGTCCTTTTCCTTGCGCAAAGGAAAAGGTCCTTTCCCGGGACCAGGGAAAAGTGCAGTATTCCTTTCTTGTTTATATACCTTTGTAGACAACATGTGTAACAGACTGTGTGGTTTTGTGCCCTTCTCTGCTGCCAGGTGCTGTTAGGAGTCACACAGTGGGGCTGCTCTGGAGGGGATTGCTGGATGCACAGCTGCGTTTCTACTCTGACGACCATTTACATGCAGTGCTAGAGTAGTTAATTAACTTATGCTTAATACCTAAGTGCTTAAGGCTTTTGTTGTTACTGACAATTAAAGAACCTGACTTTAACATTCCATTGAACTAACATAAGGTCACCATGACTTGTCTTTCTTTTGCACTCGTAGCGTCACACTGTATGGTATGATCCACCTATGGATGTGTGCGGAATATATGATACTGAGCTTTCTGTTGGAATTACTAACTATGGAAATTGTGCTGCTAAGGTCTTTAGCTAATACTCCTTTATATATTTATGGGAACAGCAGAATACCTCCTAATATAATTCAATAGCCTTAGATTGTGAGGCATTTTCTGTGCATTGGGGTAATTGAGACAGTTATTTGTGTCCCTCTGGAAGTTCTTTGCATAGGAAAATGTTTTTACTATTATTAAAGACATGGACCAAAAAGAGTTAATCTTACTTGCTCGTGACAAGCAATTGAAGACATTATTACACATGTGACAGTAGAAGTGATAACCCCTTCATAGTGACTCATCCCCACTTCCAGAGCATAGCCAGAGAAAGTTTCATTCCAACCACTGTTTATTGTTGTTTTGTTTTGTGTTTTAGATTCCTTTTGCAAGATACGTAGCTAGAAATAACATCTCAAACCTGAAAAGGTAAGGGGCCTGGAGCGGTGGCATTTTGCACCGATGCCATGCTGGGTGACATGAGCACTGACGAGGCTCGTCTGGGCTGCGATGTTTTCTTTAGGTACTGCATAGAGCGGGTTTTCAGGCCCCGCAAGCTGGACCGCTGTCATCCCAAAGAACTGCTGGAGTGCGCGTTTGACATCGTCACCTCCTCTGGAAACAGCTTCCTGCCTGTGGCAGAAACCATTTATGCCATTTCAGAAATCATTCAAGAGTTTCCAGTGCTACAGGTAGATCCTCTAATCAGAGTGTTTTTTTAATATAATTCATAGCACTTTTTACTCTTCCTCCATCCTAAGATTTTAATCCAAGTGAATATATAGTCAAATGTGTTTAATAGGAATATTCCCTTAACCTCAAAAAAACCCACAGAATTTTTATATTTCTTGTTTGTATTTTCTGTTTGAAATTGAACTGTTGAACTGTTGAAATATCTCTCTCCTTTTAGACAAGTGATAGACAAGACAATAGAATTCTGTGGAATGGTGCAAACCTTCTTATTCTTAAATTATGGGTGGGAGACAAGGTGTTGGAGGGAGAGGTCTGAAACTGGATTTGAACAATGGATAAATTATTAAAAACTTAGGATTTTTTTAAAAAAAATTAGAATACTTGAAGAACTTTTTTTTTTCTTGTAATTTGCTAGGAAAGAAATTACAGTATTTACTTGAACCATACTGCCTTACTGAAAGCTATTCTTTTGCACTGTGGGATACCAGAGGATAAACTCAATCAAGTCTACATCATTCTCTATGATGCTGTGGTAAGATATTAGCTATTGAACTAATCTTTGTATTCATCACTGTAATGTATCGTATTATTCGTTTTAAGCTGAGTGGTAGGGTATGGCCAGCCTATCAAGGAACACACATTGACAGACATAAAAGCTGAGTATATTCAAGCTGCAAATTTATATTAACAACTTGTCTTCTGGATTGAGATGTTTTTAAAGGAACTTTAAAATATGTATGATAGAATTATTCACCTGTGTAATTAAAAACCAGTAGGGTATAAAATTAAAATTTTAATTCCTTTATTTAAATAGAAGAGACTGTGAGATTGTGTGAGCAATCTCTGGATTATAAACAGAGAGAATAATCTCTTAGAATCCTAGGAGAGTGTATAAATCTCAACAAAAACATTTTTATTCTTTTCAATTGCTTTTTCTATTTTTTTTTTAAATAAATTTACAGAAGCAGTTCAGTATTCTTTTTTATTCATTTATTCAGAAGTGCTGTTCAGGAAAAGTTGTGGCACTTTTTGTTGTTGTTGTTACTGAAGTAACCAAGCCAAATAGACCTCAGTAAGTGATGAGCAGAAGAGAGTTTTGTTCTTTCGTGATATTATTACAGTCATAAATACAACCATTGTTGTGTTTTAATTCTCATCAGTAGTATTTTTTTTCTTATTTCTAACTCATTTGTTCTAAATATGTTTGCATCTGTTTCTTGTGCTACAGACTGAAAAGCTAACTAGGAGAGAAGTAGAAGCCAAATTCTGTAATCTCTCTCTCTCATCAAGTAGTGTAAGTAATTTTATTTCAATATTAATCTCCCTGTAACTTGGCAAAAATCAGTAGTATTTTATTTGCTTTGAAGTTTACTCAACTACATTAAGAAATATAAACTGTTGTAACTACTGTCCGAAATAGATCTTTCTCTTAGGAAATGGTATGACTGTTCTCTCTGTACACTCATATTGCTGCATTCCATTTTTTATTCTTCTCTTAAATGTCTTTTTCAGACCCTGCAAGTAATTAAAGGAAACATTATACAGTGATCCTTAGTAAAACAAACTTTTTTTTCCAGCTTTCTCGACTCTACAGATTTATTGAGCAGAAGGGAGAGCCAAGTAATGTATTTCCATTTTTAAACACAATGATTAAACAGAAAACGGGTGTCACTCAGCTCTTGAAGCATGGCATGAAGGATCTAGAGGAAATCATTGGTCTGTTAAAGCAGCTTGGAATAAAACTTCAGGTTTGTAAGATATTCTGCTAATAAATTGCTTGATTTATAGATAACTGGATCTTGTCATTTGTCAGGAAACAAATGACTTTTAAAAAAAAAATCAAAATGTGTTTTGATGACAAGTAATAATAACGGTATTGATTTTGAGAGATAAATTTTCTGAATAAGACCTCTCCATGTCAGAAATCTCTAGCTTAATTCTCATTTAATTGTTACACATAGAATCTTTTTGGTCAAGATGGAACGCATTACCCAGAACATAAAAGATTTTAAATTTTTGAAATAACCTATAAATATTTTCAACGGTGGAAAAAACATGATGGTTACTGAGAGTTTTACATTCTCACACCCCTTCCCCGGGGCTTGCTAATTGGGTTTTTTGCTGCAGTTCTCTTGTGATGCTTTAAGTAAAGCGTTCTTCTAAATAGGATTTTTAATCCTATTTAAAGTTTTTGAGGTTGTCAGTGTTTTTATGTGTCTTCTTTATGTGAAAATGGTGTTTTAATGCATAGTGCTAATGGGAAATGAATTACATTTGCCGGTGATAATGGTACAAGATACATATTCATTTATATCTTACAGGTTTCTATAAATCTGGGACTAGTTTACAAAATACAGCAGCACAATGGCATTATCTTTCAGTTCATAGCATACATCAAAAGAAGACAAAGAACCGTGCCTGAAATTCTTGCTGCTGGAGGGAGATACGATCATTTGGTGCGTGCTCATCTCTTTTAATAAATGAAAAAAAAAATAGGAAAAAAAGATGTGTTGCAAAAATAACCATATTTGGGGATTTTATTTTGTTCTGTCTTGTTTTCAGATACCACAGTTCAGAGGACCGCAGACAGTAGGACCAGTTCCTTCAGCTGTTGGAGTCAGCATAGCTATAGATAAAATAACTGCAGCTGTTTCCAGCATGGAGGATTCTGTAGGTTTTCATGTTTGTTTGTTTTTTCCTAGTCCTGACAGTTCAGTAACCTACTTGTAGCCACAGAAAGGGGTCAAAAACAGTGCATAGGGTAAGAGAAAAATGTCCTGCTTTGGACAAGAGGGTGCCGTGCTAGATGTCCAGCTAGTGAGTGTTGCTTTGCCCCTAACACTTCTCCCTGCCTGATACAGTGACTGGAGGTGGAAGGGACCTTGCAGCTGAGGCTGTATGGATGTCCCATTTGTTAGAGGGCAAGGGTCAGCAAAATGATTACTTTCAAACATACCTAGGAATATGATGGCTTTAAAAAGATGTGAATCTAACCCTTTATTTCCTACTGATGTGCTTTGAAATACAATAATACATTTATCCTCCTTTGTTGTATTGACTGGTTTATATTGAGGAAAAAAAGAGGTCTGGTTGCTAATATTGTTTTTCTTGTTTTTACTTAAGGTTTCTGCCAGCTCCTGTGACCTCCTGGTAGTGAGTGCTGGGCAGATGTCAATGGGCAGAGCTATCAATATTGTTCAGAAGCTCTGGACTGTGGGAATTCCAGCTGAAATAATGTACGACTGGTCCCAGGTATGGGTTTGCCTACATATGTCAACTGAAGTATCTTTTAATAAGAGTTGCAATTATCAGAAGATTATTATTCTCGTTCAGCTTAAAGTGTGTCAGCTGATAACTAAGCAAAGAAATACCATGAATCACCCCTTTTGAGCAAGGTGCTGCAGAAGAGACAGTTCTGAGACACTCACGTGCTGCCTGACTTTTTAGCACTCATTCAGCACAGCCCTTTCCACGCTTTGATTCCTCTGTTCTGAATCCTTATGCTTTACCTACAACTGCCCTGGGTTCTCTTCCTCCTGCAGTTTTTAAGGGATGAAGATCTGGGCAGTTTCTGCTCTTGTTGGGTGCTGCCCTGCACCCTGTTGCCGAGTCAGTATTGCAAGCAGATCTCTTAAGTTCTGCACCGAGAGTGGCCTCAGTTGGGCTCAGGTTTATGTGAAACCCTCCTGGAGCCAGTGTGGAGCCAGTGTCCATGGCAAAGTGTCCAAGGTGTCAGTCCTGCAGGACTGAGCTCTTCCTGAGTTGGGGTAGTAATTGTTTGATTGAGGTTTCCTTGTAAATATTTACTGTTGCTTAGACCCTGCACTTAGCAGAGAGAAACGAGCACTTCTGGAACCTCATGTCACCCTGAAGATATCGTGCAAATTTAGTTGAAGTTGTGTCTCAAAAGTGCCCTTCTGGCCTTTGTACTCGGAAGAGAATTACAGTGTCTAGCTCAGATGTAGACTTGTACAGTACAGAAAGGAGGTGAAATAAAAATAAATGTTACCCTAGGAGTGGATCTCTGTAGATGTTACTTCATGCCAAGAATGCCTGCAGTTGGTCCTGGGAACCTCCTGAAACGCAGACAGACTCCGGCTGTGCCGTAGGGGCTCCGCAGGCACAGCCACAGCATCCTGGGCTCCAGTGACATCGGAGCCAATACAGCACTGCACTCGTCCACTACTGTCCGAGTTCCCTTTGGGAGGACACTCGGGAGGCAGGCAGTGCCCTCCCAGATACCCTGCCGGAGCCAGGGCAGGGGGAGCTGCGGCGCTGCCTCGTGTGTCAGCTGCACGGAGTGAGGGCAGCTCCAGGCTGAGGGTCCCCTCAGCACTGCCCGCCTGTCCCCGCAGGCTGAGCCCCAGTGCAGTTTTTAAGGAACATCAGGTAGATAAATCTATCCATAATAAAGTTCCACTTCTGGACTTGTTAATAAAGCGTTCCTCGCTCTACAGGTTATATGCTGAGTACAACTGTTGCACATCGGGTTGTTTTAACTGAGGGTAGGAGACCTGGTTATGTAAGTGATCATTTTATAATCTGCAAATTTCTGTTCTGTTCTGCCTGCCCTGTTTCATCTTAGTCCCAGGAAGAACTACAGGAATATTGCAGATGCTCTGGGATTACCTATGTGGCTCTGGTGTCTGATAAAGAGGGAAGTCACGTAAAGGTAAGCGTGGGCCAGGCAGATGCTTTGTTGGTGTTTCAGATGTATACTCAATTGTTCTGCACTTTTTAAGATGATGATCATTACATTTTCTATAAAAAACTCAAGTAGGTGGAATTTAGGTAATTTCAGTTTCAGTTGCCAAGTAGTAGAAAATTCTTCTGAAAAAGTATCTCTCCATTCTTACCTCTCCATTACATTGTTATTCACCAGGCTCCTTAAGTAGGAGAAAAGGTATTAAAATAAGTGCAAACATTGCTTCACTATGAGTTATTGGTCTGTCTTTAGTGGAAATATTTTTCCATTGTCTCAGATTTCCTTGAAATTATGAAGCAAGTCAGTTGACTCAATCTGCTCTGCAGTTGACAGCTTTCTACAGCTACGAAACAAATATAACTAAATTGTAAATCTAAAATAAAGAAGTAAACAGTTCTAAAATACCCTTGATTCTGTAAAATTATGAAAAAGGTCTTTATGCATTTAATGAAAAAAGTAATCATTCGACACAATCTGGCACAACTGTGTCATCTAGCCAGCTTGTATTATCTAAATATTTTTCACTTCGTGGTCTTTCTCATCCGTTCTCTTTCTCACTTTAACAGAGGTAATAATCTACTTGTTAATACAGTTATTTATGACAAAGAGAATGGGATGTGTCTGTGCCTTCCACGAGACTCTTACAGAGTGCTTTTTTTCTTTTGTATGACTTTATCCTAGCAAAAGCAAGAGCATGATAACAAGTTGAATGGCTTTGTGCTTGATTTGTCTTTTCTCTGGCAAAGATTGAGCAGATAAATTGTTGGAACGTTTGCCTGTAACTATGAGAAACTGAAAGCCAGGCACCATTCCAGAATTATACCATAAAGGAAAAAAAGTCAGAATCCATTTATGCTTTTATTAATGTGGTGTTTACACCTGTTAACCATTCAAAACTAATTGTCATGTATCAAGCACACATAGCCAAGGTGGTTCAGATTCTGGGAATGCAGAGGGAAATTGGTTGCAAAAAAAAATCTAATTAAAGATTTAATTGGCAGCGATCGGTTGGTCATGATGGTAATGATGAGAGTTTCTCCCTTTGACTGCTTCACCTTTAGTGGGTGATTAATCCAGTTTGTTGTCGTTTAAATTTGAGCCATTTATTCACATGCAGTTCTAAGAATCATCAATCTAAGAATCACTGAAATACATCATAGGTGAAATCCTTTGAGAAGGAAAGACAGACGGAGAAAAGGATTTTAGAGTCTGACTTGGTAGATCACCTGGTGCAGAAACTGAAAACTAAAATCTGTGATGAAAGATGTGGTAGGTAAGTAGTGAAACAAGTGAACACAAACAGTCAAAGTTACAAGTGATTGCTTGCTTTCCTAATTAAATAATCTTAAGAAATGCTTACTTAAATTTTGGTTTTATTCTTTAAAGGATAAGATCTTTGACAAATTCCTTTTGTGGGGAAAAGAAAGCAAAGGTGACAGAATTGCTGATTTCACTGAGATTAAGCAGTTGCTTTCCCTAGTAATCAAAATAACCTCAACTATCCCTAGGATTTCAGAAAGTACCAGGGTGTTCAGCTAGAGCTGTGCTCGAGCTGCCAGTTCAGCGCTGCTCGCCCACCTAGCAGTGCATGCACTGCAGGGCTGCCTGGAAGTGCTTGTTCCCTTCCTGTAGGGAGCAGGGAATCAAAGCAGCAGCTCCCTCTCCTCCTGAGGCAGAGCTGATGGTGCAGGAAAAAGGCAGAGCTCTGTGACCTGAGTGCCTCAAGGGAAAATACCTTCTGGCAAAGGCGTGGGATGCAGCCACATCATCCAACTTCTACTAGGTAAACTTAGATTGCCTGGTAAAATTACTAGGTAAGGGACCAGTAGAAATTAGTACAGAAAATATGTAAGATGATGCAAACTTATAATGAAAAGCTTCTGTTAATTTCTGGGATATTATAAATATTACTTTGATGCCTTAGTATTTCCTCACAAAAACTCATTAAAAGTTGCAGATTAAATTCACAAACTGCAGTATATGGCCTGCTGGGCTTGCTAGAGGAGATTTTATATTTCAGTCCTTTTGCACCCTTTACTACCTGCTCCAGAGTAGAAAATCTAAGCTGCAGAATCTAAGCTGCAGGAATCTCCATAAATTTCTTAAACTGTTGGAATAAAATAGCATACTTGTATGATAATCTGGAATCCAGAGTTATTGCTATATTCTTTCATTATGTAAATTTGTTTCCCTGTTTTTCTTGTTTATTTTTAGAGAAACCTCAGATAATCTCTCAGTACAAAATCAAAAGGGATCATTTGCTAATATTTCAGGTATTTGAGCTCTAGTTATAGAAAATACATCTTGATTTCTGTCTCCGTTGAAATATTCTTTTAAAGAAAATTGTGTTGGATCATTTTAGATGTCTTGCCAAATTCAGAGAAATAAAATATTTTCCAGCAGTAGATCTGTTTAGAGACACTTCCTCCTGATCACAAATGTTGTCCTGAGCAACCAAAAGCTGATTTTTTTCTCCAGATTAACAAATTGTAACTGCTCAGACCAACATATAGAACATTCTGCATAAAAGCAGTGGTTGCTGCAGTTAATTTGGCGGAAGTCAAAAAAAACCCCCAAAGCTTGAGCATTTAAATGAGAAATTAAATGTCATCTTAATGAAAAATGATAAAATTATGTGATTTGTGATTATGAATCTTGAAACTCATTTCACCTATACTAGTTTTTTTTTGACGTGAGTATATCTTTGCATATCTAACTGTAGCTTTGTTATCAGACTCTTCAGTCTGATAACTGAATTTTGCAGATAAAATCTAAAGTACTTGGCTATGTGCATAAAGTTCATGTTTTTGATAATTATGTCTTATAAATGTTATAAAAGTGGTGTTTTCTTGTTTTTGGTTTAAGAAAACTAATCTTTATCTTTCATAACAGTGGGGCAAAGGTTGCCACACAACTCAGTTTTTCTATAATTAACAGAATTGAACAATTTAGATTTCAAAATAAGCACCTCCAAGGTTAAATGCTGATTTTTTTATTTTCATTGAATCTACTGTTGGACTGAGCATTAATCATTGCCTCATTCTTTCAATAGCTTTACTTTGGGATTTTAGATATTATTACACTCATCTGTAGAATTGTTTCATTTGGAACTTGGATTAATTCCAGGGAACGCTGATATAAAATACCAGTATTTTTTAATGCTTCCAGTCTTTCGAAGTCTTAAATTTGCATTTGAGAATCTACTAGCACGCGTTCCACTGTCCTATCTTGACTTAAATTGTTTCCTTTGTGACCTTTGGACCTATGCTATATAGTTCTTCATTGATTAATAGTTGGGAATTTTCTGTTTCTTATTACTTTTTGTATAACCACTGGCTGTATGCTCAAACTCTCTGTTTTTATCCTAGGTGTGTTTGACTCGCATGGAACTCTCATAGTGCCTAACGTTAGTGTTATAGCTCCGGAAAAATTGTCTGCCAGTGCCAGACGTCGGCAAGAAATCCAGGTATGTGGGCACACAAATCAGCATCAAGAATTATTCCTAAGGAGTTAAGGTGGGAATTCACATTTTCCATAGCACCTAAGTTATTTTTTTACGTTCTGTTTATTCTTAATTCATAAAAGAGACAGAGATTTGAAGGTGAGAATTTTTATGTGTGTGTATATATATAAATTATATATATAAAATATATATTATATATAAAATTATATATATAAAATACATATAATACATTATATATTTATATATTAATATATAATATTAATATTATATATAAATTAGGACCATGGGGATTATGTGTAACGTGGCTGTGGCACAGCTATCATTATATCGGTGTATAAAGAAATCTCACTGTACATCAGTGATTCTGAAACTTCTTCTTTCTTGTAAATGCTCTGGCATGTTAAAGTTGCAAGGTCAGCCTGGTTTTCTTGTGCAACATGTTTGTAAGACATACTCCATATGCATTTCAGTATGTTGCCTCTAGCTGAAGGTCTTAAATAAAAAGCCATATGAAAAAAATTACTCTTCCTACTGTGTATTTATCAAAGATTATTATGAATTTGTTACTGAAAGTTACATTAAATGTAAATTTTAGCTTAAATAAGATTGAGTTCTACATCTTTTGTTCGAAGCAGCAGCTTCTTTTTGGCAATCTGTAAAACAGAAAGCAAGTGTTGCCAACCTGTGTCTCACAAGCAGTGTGTATTTTACTTTTGTCTGTCTTTTGTTGGCAGGTACAAACAAGACTTCAGACATTCATTTCTAGCCTGCAGCAGAAAACAAGTGAGATTGAGATTTTAGCAGTAAGTATTTTGTACAAACTTGCATTAATTTCAACCCCTTAATTTAATTGGGTGGTGCAATTGCTATTTGAAAAAAATATATATATATATATTTCCATTAGTTTCAACTTAGAAATAGCAAATGTAACCAAAATAAACTCGTGGCTTAAGTGAGATGCACAAATAGCCATTTGTTTGATACTCGACAAGTATTTCATACCGTGAGTATTGGAGAGTTGCACACAACAAAATACTTGTTAAACAAGCGTGTAGTTGAAAAGTCTTAGTCTATACCTGTCCCAGCTCTGGTGGCAGAAGATTGAGTAACTTGTTCCTGCTGGATTTGATCATTTAAACCATCGTGGCTTTTGTTTATAGTTTTTAGGCTTTGCTAAGAATATCATAAAGCATGTTAAACGGGTACATGCTTTCCTAACAAAATCTGTCTTGAGCAGCTTGTTTAAAATGTTTAAAAGCTGTGGCACCTTCCTGCTTCTGTCAGTATGGGTTCATCTGGGGAAATCGGAATTTCCGACTCTCATTTATATGGATAATCTCAAGTTGGAAAATTGACGACAGGAATAAGAACTGTTAAATACTTGATTTCTTTATGTTTTTTTTTGCAGGTAGATCTGCCAAAAGAAACTGTGATACATTTCTTATCATTAGAGGTACGCAGATAAGGATTGTCTTTGAATCTCTAATTGAACCCCTAATGGAACATTTTAAGTTTTGGAGCTGAATGTAAAATTTACCTATAACTTTTTTTTTTTTTCCTCCCAAAGGAGTTTGAATTGGTTTTTAAAACTGCAAAGTTCTTTAGCCAAAGGGCTCAAATGAGGCTAGAAAAATCATTTTGCTAAATGCACAGACACCATCAGAAGCCTTAATGCAGAACTTCAGCTTTCCCCTAAGAATAGTTAAATGAGATTAAGTCTTACTGCTCCTTTACTGCTGCTTTTTAGAACCAGTAAGCTTTAATATGCAGGCTAAGCAAAGGCTCTTTTGGAGGTATTAATGAAGGAGGACCTCAAATACAGAGGCAGTTGTTTTGAGTGCAATAGCTGAGCCAATTCTTAGTGAGACCAGGGTAAATAAGGGATTTATGAGTACTCTATTGGCCACTTTAACGACTCAAAAAGCTCTTCATTAGGAAAAACAAACAAAAAAGTTCTTTTTCTTCCTTTGGTGAGAGTAGTGGCTTTAAAGTCAGAAGTTCTCATTAGAGAGATTTACTCCTCCAAAAAACTCTAAAGAATGAGAAAAGAAATATGTGTGGCCTGGGAGTGGATCTGGTACTCCCAGTCCTGTTTTGGGTCTGCTGTTCTCAGGCAGTGCTTGGCTGGTAATACCATAAAATATCATCCAAATCCTTAGCTGATCCAGTCTATCCAGATAGTGGAGACAGTTTATCACACTTCCAAAAAGGGAACATGTGCACGATCAGCATGGCCATCTTGCAAGATAAATCACTTGTGACTGTCATTATACTGAAGTACATGAAAGTTTGTTTTCCTAAACTGTGTTAAGTTCCTTAATAGTCTTATTCTTAATATATTAAGTTTCTTAATATATTTTTAAGAACAGTCCAAGGTGCCAAGTGATATTTATACAAATTTTGTTTGAAATAACCTGTCTTTTTGATAAGCTGTTTGAGTAGGGGCGTTGACATTACCAACTTTCAGAAGAGCGAATCCTGTCAGAACAAATATTTAGGAAGAGAATTTAACACTAAATAATGTTCCTTATGAAATTCTTTTCCCTAGTTTGATAAAGACAGACAAACCTTTGATGCTACTGTGAGCCAGCTGATGTCACGATGGCCAAAACAGCGATGCTCTTATCTGCAAGCCATTTGTGATGAGATTTACAGCATCAAAATGGAAAAGAGGTAATAACGTTGTAAAGCAATAGTATAAAATAATAATAAATAGAGCAATAGTATAAAATAATATAAAAGATGCAATTATTTCTGCATTTGAACTTTACTAAATGCTCTTACAGATTGTCTTCTTTTAAGGAAAAAGCAGTAAGAAAATACGTCACTAAGTACTCTTCTCTCTTAACATGAAACAAAAGGCATAGTTATTTGATCACCCATTTGTCATTTATGTTACATACTAATTTCAGTTGGTCATTTTTTGAAATCTTTTTAAGAGTTTTTGAAACATGCTCTATTTTATTACCTTATTTGCTGGTTTTGCTCATAAAACTGAAGAGCACACAGTATTATGCTGTATGCATTTGTGTGGGCTGCAGTACACGTTCGTGTATCCTGCTGCCAGCCGATCATTCTGTGTTCTCACACTGACTCAGCTTCACTTCCAAAGCTGGAGGAGCTTTGATTTGCAGGGACCCTGTGGCCAAGCTGGCACACTTGCCAGCCTGCTCAGCTTGAAGTGCAGGTGGGGCAGGCGCTTCCTGCACATACAGCAAAGCCTGTTTCTGTTGTCTAAGCATGAAAACATTTAGATTGAACTTTGGAATGGCCTTGTCAGATTCTGTCAGGGCTGAAATGGTCTCCTCTAGGCACATCCCCCTTTAAGCCTCAGATTGAAATCTGCCCAGTAGGTGCAGATTTTCCGTTATCATTTTCCTTTAAAATTTTTTGAGCTCTTCACTTTGAAATTACTACCTAATATCGTTTTAGTAAGACTAAAAACTGATTTTGTTGCATCCTCATTTAAGAGGAGAAAATCAATGTTGCTTCATGTTTAATGTTTGCTAAGGCAACTAAATATCAAAATACCTTTTTTTTTTTTTTTTTTTTTCTCCTGTAGCTTGCAGGGCTGAGCAAGAGACTCCACTTGCTACCTCGTAAATATGCTGGGTGAGAATGTCACTCCAGCCCTGCTACGTTTTCCTTTCCCATTTCATGCCCTAAAACAAAACCTTGCTTGGCCAGAGCCTGCACATCACTGAGTAAGAGCTGAATGTGCTAGGGAAATGCAGGGGAAAAGTGCAAGGACAGTAAAACCTGAAGTTTACAGTTTTCTCCTGACTCTGCTGCTGCCACGCTTTACTGCTAAGATTTGCCACATTTTATTCTGGTAGCTTTTGAACTTGTACTTCCAAAGTTAAAAATCCTCTTTTCTTCCCTCTGCAGGGTTCCCGCGCTCATCCTGTACAGTTACCGAGACGAATACAAGGTTTTGTTTTAGTGCTTCAAGCATCCCTTAGGGGCTGCTTCGGCTGGAGGAGGATGGTATTTTTGCATAAGAGGATTTCAGAAAGCTGTTATAGTGCATATAGGCATTATAACAGGTAGGCAGCTAAGGCTTTTTTTTACAATGTCCAGCTTGAATTTCATGTGTAATATAAAACTGTAAATGTATTAAAATAAAAATGTTTTCTAGTCACTTATGGAGCAAAATCTGACTACAGCCGGCACTGTGTGATACCATGTAGTTCTTTTCCCTTTACCATGCAAAATCCAAATTACCAGCTGCACAGGGGTGAAACTTTTCTTGTATTTTCTGTATTTTCAGAATGCCTGTCATGTCAGGAAAAAACAGCAGCACTCCTTGGTTCAAGGAGTAGCAAGGACGTATAAACTTCAGCTCTGAAACTGCTTTAAAGGTTGCTAATGCTTTCATGTAAAATAAAAGGTTTAGTTAGCAAACACTTCCTGCAATACACACTGCAGGAATTTTTAACTACTGCTTTCATCTTAGAGCTCTAAGGTGGTCAAGAGAGCTGTTGCACGCCTAGTTACCTATCCTTGTCCAAGCCCATACTTCTTTCTATTTAAATCAAGCAGCTGCTTCAGTAAAGTTTGATGCTTGTTTCAGACCCAAAAGAGCTGAGTCTACAAAGACTGCAGCCTGCTGTCCTGCTGTTTAGAGGCACAATGACAACTTCAGCTTTCCTCCGGAGGCTGTCAGACTGCGTTTCAAGATGTACGTCATTAAAGCTATACAGCAATGCAACCATATAAGAAAAGAAATGAAGGTAAGGCGATCTAGAGCAGCTTTAGGTGTTTCACACCTAACCCCAAACTTCTTACACGTACAAAAGCTGCAACACAGTACAAAGCAAAACTCTGAACAGCATCAAACACAGGTCCATCCCAAATGTCACTCCTAGCCCTTTGCTGAGGCAAGTAATGTCACTCATTACAACCACATCCATTTCTCATTGTGTTTAATAGGAACAATTAAATATCCAACGTTTACATCTGCTTTGAGGAAGGCGCTACTTTAAGTTGTGAAGTACAGGGAAAACAGATCCCTGAATATGCTGAAGGATGAAACTGAAAAAGAACAAGAAGTTCTGTTGCCGCGAATGTTCTCAAGCCACGTCGGAACGGAACAAGGCAGCGTCTCGCCCTCCTCTCGAGGCAGCAGAGCTGTGAGCAGCGGAGCAGAGCCCCAGCTGCCCCGAGGGCTCAGGCACCCTGCTGCCTTGGGGGCATCTGCTCTGCAGCATGCAGGCACAGCCCCCAAAGCAAGATGCAAACAGGGAAGCTGCTGTTCCCGGGAAAACCTTGGCACCGGCTTTCCGCAGCGCAGCGGAGGCCGAGGCCTGTCCGCCCGCAGGACGCCCGGTGCCGCCGTTCCAGCTGTGGCGTCGCTTGGCCCCCGTGACTGTATTTCTCCCCGCTCCGTGCCACCCCCCCCATGGGTTTTACGCTGCCCATTGCTATAGTACAAAACAAACAGCAGTAAGTACAAAACTAGTTGGCAGTTGAGTGTGAAGCTCTTTGGGTCTAACCCTCTTACATACTCCTGCCATACAGCAATCCAGAGAAAGCGCTTTTGGCTTTCAGTTCAAACACAAGCACTGATCACATCCCAGTATCCTGCTGGAAGGAAAGCCAAAGACAAGTGGTAACTCAAAAGGAAAGGGACTTTGCTCTGAGCAAGGGTCTGGTCTGCCGAAATAAGGGTAGGCCGCTGCTCCATCATTGGGTTGCTTTGCTCTTCTTGTTTTTGCTTTTCTTGTCCTTCTTCTTCAGGCCATCCATGTTGGCTCGCAGCAAATTGGAGTACGCCTGCGGGGCAAGGAGCAGCGCTGAAGGAAGGGGCCGCTGCTGCGCGTGGGCACGCGGCACCTGCCCTCCCTCAGTTCTCACCCACTGCAGAAACTCAACTAACACACATGGATATTTTTCAAACTAGTGCAGACAGCCAGGCTACAATGAACCCGTGTGCCAGTTCAGCACTGACTCGACCCACTCACAGCTAGGGGGAAAACCTGGTTCACAGCTGCCCACTGCTTCCTGCCGACTGCTACTCCCAGCACCTACAGAAACGGGAGATGGAAGGCACGCAGAACTTACCATCTGGAATTTGTTCACTTCCTTGGAGCTCACCTGCAAAAGTAATGCTAGAGGTTAAGAAAAAAAAAAGGGATACAGTGTAAACTACGTATCAAGACATGTTTAGCCAGCAGGGACCATCCAGTCCCTAGCAGCAGCTGGGCCAACAGCACATTCAGTACTAAGTAGGCAGAACTCGCTAATTGAGAAAATCAAAACCTCCTCCCTCAATGAGCAAAATCAACTAGAGTTCTTCCCCAAAAATTATGCATTTCAAATGAAGGAAAGGAATGTTCTAAGGAAGATTTGGTTTCACTGCAGGCCCATATCAATTTTTTTTTTTTTTTTTTTTTTTTTTTGTGGAGATGTAAGCCCTGGAAAAGATACTTTATAACCCTATTCTCTCAGCTACTCCTGAAAATAACTTCTTCCTTGGATCTCCTCCATGCCAGAATCCACAATCAATTACATCCTTTCCCCATCTCCCATTTAAAGTGAACACAGCAGGTTTTAACATCTAAAGCTAAGATGTCCTGAAATACAAGTATCCGTGTAAATGAGGAATTCGGGTGTGCTATATGAGACTGAGACTGAGAAGAGTCCAGCCCACTCACACATGCTCCAGGAAGGGAAAAGAAAAGGCCCCCTTTCAGCCTGGGAACACATGGTTGTTTCCTCTCGCCAGCCAGAAAGGCCTGCAGGAAGCTGACTGGCCTGCACCTTTCTTTGCTCGGATCCACACCACGTGTCCTGTGTCCTTACCCTCCCTCTCGAGGCACTTTCCTCCATCCCTCCCAAGGATTTCACCCAAACACCACGGCCAGGGCTATTGAGAACAGGTACTGCCCCTTCCTGCTGTCCAGCAGTGCCATTCAGCAGCAAAATGCAGCCCACATGGAGCATCAGTTACCCCCTCTATAACACTGGCTGAAGTACAAGCATTAGACTTAGCAAACTCAACATTTTCATATCCAGGTTGCAGCTGGGCTTAGCTACCACACCATTTCTTCATAGTATTAAGTCAGCTCCCATAAAACTCGTGTCAGGAGACATTTCACTTAAAATATGGGACATTACCCTAGGGTAAAGCAGGGCTGCTAATCATTCCGACCCAAAACTGTCACTTACCACTGTGCTAATTTTCTTCTTTCCATCAGTTGCTCTTAGAAGACATTTATTATCCGCTGGTTCAAAACTGTCGGCGTGCCCTTTGCGCGGGACCGGTTTTGTTCGGCCGTCATCTGTGTTGAAAGACAAAGGCGGTTGGCTCCCACCTTCACTAAAGCCACTGGAAATCTCCTGGCATGAGATGCTGAGGAAGGGGCTCATGGGGGATTTGCAGAACCCCTGGAATTCAGGGCACCCGGGCTGCGGCTGCTGCCGTGTGGCCGCCCAGGCCGCTTCCCCACTGCGGGAACGTGGCCCCGAGCTGCACGAGGGCCCAGCTGCACCCTTTGCCAACGCTCCTTTTGTGCTCTCAGCTACCCCACTTAAGCCGAGGTGCTAAAATAATGACGACAAACACTATCCACACGCGGAGCCCACTTCCAGCCGCTCGCACCGCGCGCCACGCCGGGGCCTTACACTTCTTCAGGGTGATGAAGACGCTGCCCGACGTGCGGCACTTCTGGAAGAGCCTCGTGAGCTCCGTCAGGAACTGCAAGACACAGAGAGGCGCCGCGCTGGGCGCCGCAGGCCTCGCCTCGCCTCCGCCGCGCTCCCCGCGGCCAGCGCGGCCGCCACCAGCCGGCC
>NW_020456087.1:287358-360419 GCF_003342845.1 Nothoprocta perdicaria | reverse complement strand
GGGTCCCGCGCGGCCGTTTAACGGATGTAGCGGCGGGCGCTGTGTGCGGGCACAGAGGGGAAGAGACTTCTCCGGTGCTGCTCGGCCTCTGCTGACTAACTCTTTAACTGCGGAAGATAGTGTCTCACTGTGTTGTTTTTTGTTTTGTTTTTAAGAAAAGCTACTTCTGTGAGGGGAGCTTGGAAAAAACACCTGGTTTTAGGTCTACTTCAAAATCCAGCCCTTATCCCAGCAGTAGTATCACCACAGCTGCGATGTGATGGCACTACAGGATTGTCCTTTGCGATCAAAACTCATCTTTAAAGATTTGCCAAGATGAACCCCTGATGAGTTGATGGGTTCCTAAGGCACACATACAGCACTCATATATGAAAAAAGGCCCAAAAAAAAAAAAAAAAAAAAAAAGTGTTGTTTCTCCCAGAACTGCACAGCTCGTGAGGAGGAAAATTTGCAAGCCAGTTCATACGTCCAGGTCACTTTTATCTAGACTTTACACGGGGCCAGGAACATATCATAAGCCATGCTGTTAACCTTTGCTAGAATCACTGACTGCTTTAGGCTCAGGGTGAAAGATGAGACTGAAGATACAAAATGATCAGGACCCTAGACCTACTCTCAGTTTGAGAAATGTTTGAGTCCCCAAAGAATTAGCATTCTTTATTTACAAGTTAAAATGTACAGTTATAGACAGACGTGGGGTATCTTCCAGAGTTACCATTCTCATGGGAGCTGTCACTTCATATATAAAAACAAGTCATAACCTGTGGGTCCAATCAGTTTCAAAAGCCCTTCCCCGAGTTTACCCTCATTACAGTCTTCCTTGCAGACTCATCAAGAGGCAGTAGAGGGTGCTAGTATTGCACAAACAGAAATAAAACATCTGGGCCTAAAGCACAGGGAAACAAAACCCTAAGACGCAGGTCATCACAACATGGCTCTGGTTTACTCAAGTCTAGTGGTTTAATAAATTAATGCCTTTCGTTAGCTGTGGATGTTTTTACCCTCCCAGTAGTTTTTTTTTTTCTGAGAGAGCTGAGAGAGGAGGACTTGAGAAAAATAATTTACATTGCTTATCATAGCACAAAATACGTCATAAAACTTGATGCTATTGATATATGTTATTCAAACGTTCTGAAAACCGACATTTTGTGGGAACATCATCCATAGTATGTATAGTCAGCAGTAGGGCAGGCCACGTTCACGGAAAGCGATGGTATCTGCCCCTAAAAGCTCACAACCTGTGTCTGCAACAAGACAGGTGGACGCAAGAAGTTACTGCTCACATGTCCTTCCTTCCGTACTGGCCAGTTGCAGGAGCAGTCATCACTTCCTCCTCACAAAAGATGTTTTTGTTCACAAACCAAGAGAATGGCTGCCTTTTCAAGAGATCTGAATGAGAACAATGTAGTAGTTTTGCAAATCTTTATAGACAACTTGTGAAAGAAGAACAGAAATGGAAAAGCTCAAACAATTGCAACATACTCCTCTTGGAAACTGCTACGATCACAGACACTGGAACACGGAAGAAATGCATTTCCACTCGTGCTTGCCAAAAGAGAAGATGGGTGGTCTCGCAGCTAAAACACTGGGATTCAAGCTCTCATCTGAATTCTGACCCCTGAATTCACCAGAGGATTCTTGTGTGGCCTTGAAGCATTAATGCCTGTGGCATGAGTGCTATGGAGCCCCATTCCTGCCCCTCCTCCTCCTTTTTGCCTGAAAATCATCATCATCCTCATCTATTAGGGACCGTTTTTGTTGCTAAGGTGCCTTCTGGGTCTGTAGTCCTAACTATGCCCATTTCAGCCTAGGGAGCTGTGCAGCTCTCCCAGGATCTTGGGCATCGACCTATATAGGAAAGATGGGCCTTGCTGGGATATCTAGTACCAGGGGTTTCGATACTACCGTAAGCTGAAGAAAAGGACAAAGGGGAAACATCTGGGAAGAAGCAGGTCTCTGTCTCTTCAGCACAAACTCCTGCTTCAGGAGGGAAAGCAGGGATTTCAGAGGGAAGGAGCAAGGAAAAACCACAAATGGAGTGGCTACAGATCCTAGAAAGGGAAAACCAAGGGACAACTTGTCGTGACTCCTGGGAGGAATAGCACATCCATTTCAGACATGTGGGAAGTTACAGACTTAAGGCATCTATAACACCAGAAACTCTGAGAAAAATGTGGCTTTGGAGGGTCTTAAGAAGGCTGGTATTCCAAGCTCCTCAGAAAAAAAGCAAAACGGAGCAAATCTTCACTGCAAGATCTGGCAGTTTGGTTCTTATTGACATTAGTCAAATATGAGTCACAAATTCAGGGCCTCTACTATCTCTCAGTGTGAGTACTCGCACATGCGCAGATCCTGTAACTGCCACTGCTCTGCCCGAGGGGTCGCTGGCAGTTTCAGCTAACAAGTTCTGCTCGTTCACAGGGGATAACTGGGGCTGCTTCTGTACCAGCGGAGGAGTTAACTGCCAGCACAGGATTTCTGATGCTCAGTTCTGGCACAGCACTCTGAATCAGAGTTGGGTGAAACTTATCTTGTTCAAATTTATTGTTTTATGAGCAATTTTTTTCAGAAAATATTTGTGTCTCACTGTTACTAAGAAAAATGGCTCCCCTAATGGACAAAATCTTCTGGATTCCCTTCACTGAGAAATTCAGTAGCTTTTTTTATTATTATTTATTTTTGTAAGCTTATCTTCCTGAATGGCAATCATTTTGGTGAAATCCAATTTGTAAAAGTGTTCACATGCCTTAAAAGTTGCTTTCCCAATACGGAACAGCAGAGTTTAATCAGTGGAGCAGCCTTCAGCATGCAAACAAGGTGAAAATGGAACTTTCTTACTGCTTTTCTTCCAAAAAACTAGACAGAGCAGGGGAGTGCTGACATTGCTTTCATTTTGCCAAGGGCTGCCAGCACTCAGAGGGAATAAACTGTTCAGTTGGTGAAAAAGTGCTGAGCAGACACTACAGGAACACTCCCAGGCAGGATATCCCTGCGCGCTGCTCTCCCAGCTGCCCGAGCGGAGCAGCTCCCCTCCTGCCCTGCTCCCCTCCAGCTCCCCTCCTCCCCTCCAGCAGCAAAAAAAAAAAAAGAAAGGAAAAAAAAGATAGAAAAAAAGAAACAAAAAAAAAAAGGAGGAAAAAAAAAGAAAGAAATCTTGGATTGAAACAGTAGCCAGAGGAATTGGTAGATCCTGCGAGCTGGCAGGGGTACGAGTATTTTGTAACCTGATCTGACATGTGACTAGGGCCAGGCAATAAAAATAAGTCTCCTACCAGCCGTCCTGTTTGCTCTGCTTTATGGTGTCAGTAGAGAAATCTTTTTTTTTTTTTTTTTTTTTTGGGCAAAAATTTAGTAAATGAAGCCACCTGAATCATTAAATCTTGAAGGAAACCTGGCAGAGACCAGAGGAGGTTGTTGCTGCGCTTCCAAGTTTTCCTGGAAGCAAACATGTACTGGAGAGAAACAGCGCCGAAAGCTTCTGCTTTGCTACATGGGGTGGGAGGGGCAGGAAGCAGAAAAACAAAATTAGAAGTAAATTAAATTCCTGATCAACTTTAGTAGAGGTTGGCAACGACCTATGTGAATTAGCCAGAAAAAAACTTGCTTCTCATTCTGGATTATCACAGATTCAGCTGTGGCACACCACAGTGAGAGCAGAAGTGCGGTAACACACTGTAAATTACCCACTGCTCGCCCCCGGCCTCCGGAGGAGCTAATAACAGATAATGGGCCAGAATTGGCAAGCGGGTCATTCCGCGGCTCCGCTTTGATGTGTGGGTTGAGGCACAGCTCGGCAAGGTGTCACTGCGCACGGCGGGAAGAGCCTGTGCTGCTGCAAATGCCCCTATCACCCCCACAACGCCCTATAAGCCCCCTAAAAACAGAGGGGCAGCTCGCACTGCCTCCCTGGCCTCACCAGCCTTTTAGAGCCAGCGTTTACCCAAACTGCTGGCACAGAAAGCCAATTAGCCCTGGAACGGCTACCGAAACACCGGCAAGTTGTGTGTGGGGAAAAGAGAGAAGCAAATCCACACAAGGCTGGCGAACACTCGCTCTTTTAACAAGCGCTAGGTGGATTCCCAGCAAAGCAAGCAGCAGGTTCCCTAGGTACAGGTGAATGTCAACCCAAAAATTGCACCTAAACTCATCTTTATAGGTGGTCCTTGTGAAAAGGAATAAAGGCCACGCAAGGAAACGATGATAAGAGAGCCAGTGAGTAAGATAGACGTGCACAAGGCAGATTTATTCATCTGTTAGGGCAGGAACAATGGAAGGAAAAGACATTCTGACAGTTTCTCTGGTAGATTCAGGTAGAGAAGTCAACAGTGATTTTAGAAAGACCATTCTGCGACCGGGATGTACACAGAAAGCTGGTAAGCCGCAGGTGGGAAGGCCAGTTTCCAAGGAAAAACTCTGTGAGAAACACAGGAGTCTTCCCTTGTGTCTTAGGGTCCAGTGAATACACTCTGAGCTCCATTCTAGACATTTTCAGTTGGTGTTGTTTGCCTTATTGAATACCTATTTTATTTAATACAGCTTTATTTACTTTATTTATTTATTTTTAAAGACAGGTTAGCCATTGCCTTGAGCTCAACAGATGCTGGCTTTCACTGTGTTAGCAATAGCAATGTTACCTGGGATTCGTATTTTGTGAGGGAGACCGGAAAATAGGTTTGTTTCTTCAAACCCCAGTGCAGTGCTTTCCTCTGATGGTAAAAAACAAAGTGGAGATGGAGTGAGACACCAAAAGACTGAGTGTTGGGAAGGGAGGGGACTCCAGCGATTTGAAGTACATCCGGATTTTAGAAAGGTTCTCTAAGTTGTCACGGAAGGCCTGGAGTAGTTATGTACTCACTGCAC
This sequence comes from Nothoprocta perdicaria, assembly GCF_003342845.1. Taxonomy (NCBI): domain Eukaryota; kingdom Metazoa; phylum Chordata; class Aves; order Tinamiformes; family Tinamidae; genus Nothoprocta; species Nothoprocta perdicaria. The sequence continues at coordinate 355,559 of NW_020456087.1, read as the reverse complement.
TGGTGCCTCATGGCTTTGTGGCGGGCCTCTGGGGCAGCCTCTCTCACAGAGGGCTGACAGAAAGCCAGGCAGCCCCGCGCTGCACAGGCTGCTTGTGCAGCCCGCGGTGCCGCGGGCTTAAAAAATAACAATAAAAAAAAGAGCCTGGGACACGCACGCCGTGTTTTGATGGTTCATTTACCGCTACGAACGAGGACAGGGAAGTAGTAAAGAACAGCCCGTTCTGAGCATTGCCACCTGCGCAGTGCTGCAGCTGAGCAGAGCCCTGCTGCGGCTGCGGCTGTGACTGCTGCTGCTGCCGCTGCTGCTGCTGCAGCTGCTGCTGCCGCTGCTGCTGCTGTGGCTGCTGCTGCTGCTGCGGCTGCAGCGCCTTCTAAATTCAGCTCGGAGGCAGGAGCCGCCTCCTGCAGCCACCGGGAAGAAGCCTCACGCTGCACGAGCTCCTCCCGTGCAGAGTGCAGGCAGTGCGCGACCGCAGAAACGAGCAGCAAGAGCTCCAGGCTGGAGCGCAGACGAACACGGTCCTCACCTACGGAAGGGAACACAAATCAAGCAGAAAGTGTTCACAGCTCCCCACACAGAGACATGCGACTGGTCAAATCACAGTGACCTCCCATTATCCCCTCCAGGACTAGAGGCATATCCTGATAGTTTTGCCTCATTATTTAGTTCTCTCAGCTGGAGCAGAATGCAAATTCCTAAAGCCGTGAACTGAGGATTCAGTGTCTTATTTATATCTTTGAGGATCACTGGGATAAAATAGGGCTCCCCAGGTGGGTGTCTCTCACCTGCGTATGAAGCAGGAGTGAGTGTGCCAGGGTTCCACACACATCCCAGGAAGCATCTCCCATGTTGCTGACTTTTTCCACCGCTCCTTAGGAGGACAGCTGCAACGCACTGCCAGACTTCCCGGCCGCAGAGAGGGCCTGGCAGAACTGCAGCCAGAGCACCACGTGCTCCAAAGAGCCACAGGGGCTGGGACACGCAAGGGCAGCTAGTGCTGGGAGACTGCCAAAGTTATCCCTATAGCAGCACTGCGCACTTGGCGGAGAAGCTTGTGCCCAAGGATCTCAAAGACTTTGTGAAAATAAAACATCACATTCACATCGGCATAAAAGACACTGCCAGTATTTGGCAGTACTTAACATAAGTTCTGTCTTTGGAGCTGCAAACTGTAAGCAGTAGACTTAAACCTTTGCTATTAGCTTAAAATGGCTTTTTGTGATATGAAATTCTGTCCTGGTTTCAGTTGGTTTTTGCAAGTCATCTGTGAACTTCTGTGGTGCAGCACGAGGGCTGAAGAATGTCATGCACCTTCTGGGTGCTCTAGAAATGTATCTACCAAACCACACAGTTCATCCCTCCAGCATAAAGAGAGTAGTGAGTCATCACTTCATTTTATATCACGGATTTTTCAGCAGACACAGAATATCTGGGTAAAAGCTGTGCAAAGCACTAATTAAAATTGGAGCTTTAGAGTAATGAGGTGACAGAGATTGGGTTGAGCATCATTCCCTTCACATTGATGTATCCTACTTTCAGAAACACAGAAGTGCTATCTAAAAAAAATCCACAAGAGATCCCTTTTCTTTTTCCCAATGAAAGCATTTAGGGGACAGAATGAGAAATATCAGACCATAATAAAAAAAAAAGAAATCAAAGGGAATTCTAGGTCAACAGAGTGTCATTAAAGAGGACGAGGCTGTCCCTGCTATCAGTGGACACTAGGGGATGTGTAATTACGGACGGAGCCACGGAGTCTTTGATGTCCTCTCCCCAGCTCTCCTTAGCAGAAGGCCGGGCAGCGCCGGTCCCCTGGCACGCTGGGGTGTCGCTTTCGCAGGAAGAGAGGGGTCACCCACCAACCCACCGGCACCGCTTCCTGTCTCCTTGGAGGCCTCCCAGCCAAATAAGACCTGGCTGGACTTCTGAGGCTCGAGGATCACAACACAGGCCGCAGAGCCTGGGAAACAATAGCTGCACAGCGAGGCTGTCTGAGGCGAGAGCCCCAGCACAACAAAGGCACAATTAAGCTGGTCACGAGATGACTGAGGTGACAGAGATTGGCTCGGACGTTATTGCTCTCATTTCCACAAGCCCCAGTTTTGGGAAAGCAGACGGTTTTGACTGTTCCCACCAGATACTTCCAGTGCAAGTCCCTTCTTTTATGAGCTGCTAAGTTTACCTGCTTATTCCAGCTTTGTTGCTCTTCCCGAATGCTCCTTCAAAATGCCCAGCTACTTTCTAGGAACAAACAGGGTGCTGTGGAGGCGGCTCTGAGCAACGAGCAGCTGCGCTGCATTCGCTGGGTCAGAGGCTGGAGGAAGCAATTTCCTGTTTTGCCAGTATTCAATGACATTTAACAATAGGGGGAAAGAAAAAACTGCAGGGCCTAAGCACAGCAAAACTGTTTTCAACATTAGCTGTCTGCCTGTTTCCCCATTCTGCCCCAACATCACCCCCCTGCTTTGGGCCTAGGTTGGCCATTGGAAGAAAGCAGGGAGAAGGAGGCCGAGATAAGCAGGGCTTAAAGCTGTCCCTGCTCTACAGGTGGCCGGGATGCCTTGGTGGCAGGTCTGAAGCAGCAGCCTGAGCACTGTGAGCTCGTGTCCTTCCTCCTGCCTCCCACGAGAGAGAAAGGGAGAGCTACGGGCAGCCCTTTCGGAGCCCAAGTGTCAGCCAGCGTCGCCCAGCCTTTCTTACAACACCACAGACAATCTCAGCCTTCCTATAGACGGTTTTCAGCACCATCTTGAGAGAACACACTCTTGATAACCATTCTCAACAGCAGCCAGTTCATGAGAGCAGAGGGAGCATTAGCAGAGGTGCCTTTCTGAACAACCTCCTCCTCTAGTGGTTTGCTCCCTGCCAACCCCTTAACCCTCTCTTATGGGTCGCAGGGGGCCCTGTCCTGCTGCTGTATCCTGCCACCCGCATGGGTTCCACCTCCCATGATCCTCCCCCATGGCAGGACCCGAGCTGCCCTTCCTTTCCAAGGCATATTGTGAGATTAAGGATTGCAGGGTGCAGCTCTGTAAAGAAAAGCAAACGTAGCTATGACTAGAGTCGTTCAGAAGCAGGAAAAGCAGCAACCTAAACTGTAATGTGAGTTTGCTGCTATCTCTTTGCTTTTATTGAGGCTGCCCGTGCTTGGATCAGGAAAGGGGCTGCCTAGAGTGGCAGGGCTGCGTGCCCGGCCGGGAGATGCGCTGAAACGGGGCACCTCTTTCCTCCACATGCACCTCCTTTGCCCACCATGAGGATCACGTGGCTTTGACCCAGGAGATGCAGCCGTTTCACAGAGGAGCCTGCCAGAAACCGCCACGTCCAAGGATTAAAAGTAAATGAATGAATGACATTCGCCTACGAACCTCACTGGGGGTTTTTTGGGCAAGTTGCGATTGGGTCACTGTGCCAGCAAAAGCAGGAAGTTTTCTGGAATTTCAACTGCCAAGGACAGGAAAAGGGGAATTTCTGCCTGGAGTTTAGGTGGTGGAACACAGCAATGGATGAGCATCAGGGAACGAGGCTCTCGCACTTAAAAATTGCAGTGATCCAACCATGCTCTAGGTCTTCATAAGAGCATTCAGAAAAGGGTAATTCAAGACCACCAAAGAAAAAGGCCCCCATAAACCCTCAGATGAAACTGTGGCTTCATCTACACTAAACCTAACATTATTTTGTCATCAAGCTACTGTGTTCTCTCATGTTCATTTTTTTTAATTTGTTTTTCCAAAGGAGATGCAGGAGTGTACTTTGAGGGAGTTTGCCAGAGGATAACCGCCTGTCACGTGTTTAGACATCCTTACCTTTCCCATAGCCTGCTGCTTGCACCTGGGGGTATCCTGGGGTGCTCCTGATGGAGGAAGGAGAGCACAGGACAAGCACTGCCAGGGCAGCAGCCACACATCCTGCCAGGGTGTCTTGCCCGGCAAGGGTAGGGGAACATCATCTACCTGTGAACAACATCGTTATTAGCAACAGCAGTTCATCCAATGCCTTTTCAGGTGCTCCCACTCTAGCCTGACCAACTTCAGCAGTTACCAACATAGTAATTTGACCACATTTAACATGAATCTTTCCCTCCTTGTTATAAACAAATTGCTGTATCCTGTAGTTACAACACACAATTCTTTGCTGTGCTAGAAAATCTACTATGTCTAGAGTCAGACTTCAGAAACAAGTTAATTAATTGCACTTTCTTCACTTCTAGGTCAAGATAAGTTTTTTGGGGGGTACTTTTCAATAAAAGGCTCTGTTTTCTCTGTAACACAAATGCTTTGCCATATTGAGGAGCTTATCAGAATTTTATTATTGCAGGGCACCTGATTATCAGCATTATAAAACTATCTTTTGGCAAAGCAGTCCTGGCAAGAAGGATCTAACTGTGCAGGAAATGAGTGGTTCTGCCACAGGCCTGTGCCACAAAAGCATGGAAAAATAAATTATTTTTTTGTTGGTGTTTCTGTAAAGAAGCATTTCCTAGCTCCCTGGAGGACAGGACTCCAAATCTGGCTTTCCAAAATTCTTGCTGCTTGAGGATCAGTAGTAGCACCCTCCTAAGGACCATGGCTGAAGTGTGACAGGAGAATCCATGGTTGGACGGGTCTTGCCCGAGCAGGGCTCTGGTTACATGTCTCAGTATCAGGGAGAGATCCCTCCCGCTGATTCAGGAAGATGGGCATTCCCACAGGAATGATTGTGTCACATTTACGCTTTTTTCCCTGTTTTCCTGTATACATCCTTTGGGGTGGGGAGTGTCCATTCCTTTCCTTTTTTCCTTCTGTCTTTCCCCTTTCCATGTCCCACCGTCTCTCCTCACTCACTTCTCCAGCACTAGAGGCCTGGGAGGCCAGTCCCGCTGTGCACAGCGACAGCCCTCGCGCTGTGGCCCCGGCAGAAGCAGCAGCTGCCGCTGAATGAAGAGCTCCGGTGCTGTTTATGTTCCAGCACGGCGCTCTTGTGCAATCCGTCAGGATTACTGCGGGAGCTGAGCACACCTACATAATAACACAGCGACTCTTTTCCCAAGGAGTTTACAGTTCAAGTGCTGACAACTTTCTTTCACAAACTAAGCACGCCTAAAGCCGCCAGTGAAAGCTGACAGGCGTTGAAGGGGCAAGCTGGGGAAGTCCCCCTCGCTGCAGAATGAAAGTCCAGCTCTCCGGGTGAGGAAGGAGCCGTGTATCGCTTTCTCTCCTTTCCTCCACTGTTTTGCTGCTGCTCACAAGCTACAAAACAAACCCGGGGGTTTCAGGGAATGTACAAACTGCAGCTTGTTCTCAGCTGTTCTGGTTGCAGGGAGCAAGTTCCTGGCTGATTCACTAGCAGTAAAAATAAACACAGTCTGGGCAAGGCAAGGAGGAGGGAGGGAGGCTGCAGGGTACTGAGGAAAAAGTAGGAGCTACAGCAGCTGGTGTTTTCTTTGCTGGTTCTTTTCAGAGGATTTAGGCAGGTTGGAGATGTAGGTGATTAATGGAGAATGATAACACCTCACCAGCCCCCCTTTCTCCTGGATGGAACACAATTCTTTATGCATCTCCCTGTGCTTTCAGCTTTAGCCTTCCAAGATTTACATGCTCCATCCACTCGGATGCAGGGTTGTAGGGCTGACAGCACATCTGGGTGCATTAACTGTACACCGTGTGGTTTTTACAGATGCCCAGGGTTTGTTCTAAATGTTTTGAAATGCTGCACCCCAAGCCTGCCCCTGTAGAGCCAGCCAGACTGAACACAGGGTGCAGCTGCATGAAACAGAAAATGAGCTGCTTCCAGCTTCCTCTGCGACCGTCTTGGCAATGAAGGGCACAGCTAGATACTGCTGCACTGCAGTGAAAATTGCCTGCTTGGTGACTCCCGGATTGCTCTAGGATAAAGCACGTTCAAGAAGAATATACAACAGAAATCCATTTCTGTCCCCTTCCATAGGTGTGGCAACTGCTCTGCCAAGCACATGAGGAAACTAGCCCTCAGCTCTGCTCACAGGGGATCGTGCTTCTGCTCCGCTGTGCTCCGCTGTGTGGTTAAAGTTGGTTTTATCTTACTTCTCTTCCACTGGAAAAAAACATCTAGCAGAACTGGTGGGGGAACCACTTCTACCACTGACGAAGCAGAGAGCTGCAACACAAGTGTCGTACTGTCACTTAAGGAGCGAGAGTCCCATCAGGAATAGCAGAAGGCTGAAGTTAAGGAGCCTTCTGTCATTTGTCTTAAGCAAAGCTGATGGAGGCCTAAAAAAAATCCCCCTGACAACATGCTAATGAAACCTGTTGAAGCCACAAAATTGAGATGCTTCATCAACAGAGAGGATGATTAGAATATCAGAGGAAAAAAAAAAAAAAAACCTGTTGACCCCAAAAAATCACTATTACAGAAGAGAAAGCCATATATCGAGATAACAAGGGTTTCTGCTATAAAGACATGGCAGGAACAGGATACAGTCAGCATTCACAGAATAACTCAGCCATTGGTATGATAAAACTATGGGAAAGGTAAACATAATCACAGGATGCATTAGACAAGACATTTTAGTGAAACAGAAGATATTACTGCCATTGTGTAAGGCAGTATCAAAACCACATCCAGAACAACACATGCAATCCAGAACAGCACAGAGAGTCACCCACGTTCACACAAAGAGCAAATGCTAACCAGGGAAATGACGAGTCTGTCTTAGAAGACCCCACAAGAACCTGTTTTACCCAGCAGCAGAACAGCAGCTGAGCAGGGTATCTGTCTTTCCTCAAAATATGGGAGGGGAGAAAACATCAGGAAGAGAAAAATAACTGTTTGAACTAAAGCCTGACATCAATACAAGAATAGATTAGCATATAATAATGATTAGTGGAGTGAGGTTATATAAAAACCTTCCATTGAATTTTACAAGGACAATTTAACAAGAGAAGAGAGCTTCACCAATTATTAACAGTGCCTTATGATGTGGAAGACCCTTTGCATCATAAGGTTTTATGTGGAGCCCATAGATGCTTATCTATGGCGAACAGTGTGGCTGCTGACTCACTGGGTCATTTAGTGTTTAATGACCAGGATAAGACACCATTAGGCAGCGGGGATGAGAAGTGGAGCCATTCATGGCTGGGTCAGCGGTTAAAATGAAGAGCAAGTTAACTGAAGCTAAAGGGAGACCCATAGCTGCAGCTGAAGGGGGATCCACATTTCAGCAAGCAGCTGCTCGTTGGCAGCTTCTTTGGAGATGAAGGGCTGAGCAAATTCTAGTGGGCAGTTTTCTGTCACGAGATCACCCCTGAGGGCAATCCTTGCAGAGAGGCCTAAGCAAGGAGATGCAGGCCAAGGCCACACACACCAAGGTTTCCTGACAGGAGCTCCTCCATGGGAGCTCAAATGGCGCCCGCCGCCCCTGGGGCCTGCGCGGAGCACCCACCTCTGCCCGTCCGCCGGCGAGCAGAGGGGCGCCGGCGAAGGCCGAGCGAGTCACGGACACGCCGCAGGTTTCCCTAGTTTCATATCCAAGGGTGGCCCGTGCCAAGACAAGTACTGGCACATCCCACAGCCAGCGGAGGGGAGGCGCGGGGCAGGCGAGGGGGTGGATGGAGGGCGAGACCAAACACAGCTCATCGCTATCTTTCTGCAGCGCTGGCCCTGGGAGAGGGGGTTTATAGCGCACATACATGCGCCAGGTTTTCTGAAGTCTGTCTTGAGCTATATATCACATTTTCAGGGGTCAAATGTTTATGCATCTTGTCTACAATCGTAGAAATATGTATTTTTTACTGAAAAGTAACTGCTCACATGAGAGAGCCAAGATAAAACATATCTCAGCAAAGGCAAGACTTCATTTCTATGGTGAGGTTAGTTAAGTGGTGCGAGCTCTGCACCCCTCTCTTGACCTGAACCGGTTTACCAGTAAGAGGGCAATTACTTGACTGCACCGCTTTTTTACTTCCAAACAAAATAAAACCATCTTGAACAACAGATGGGTCTCGTTTGACAGGTTTATACAGTTTTTGTGAATTCTCACATTCCTGGACACATAAATGCTTTCTATCTGCCTGCATCAGTGGTTCAACCTGTAAAACTCTTTGCCGCCTATCCATACCACACAGGTTTGGAGTCACGCTGTACCCATACTGGAGACTGCTGTACTCACAGGCGCTCTGCAGGGAAACTTGTGAGTACAACTGAACTCACTGGTTCTCTCTAAACAGCAGTGCCACTTTTCTAAACGAGTTTCATAGGAGTAAGGTAGCCACATCTTCAATGATGAGAGAAAGGCAGGAAGTTAAGAGAAAATAATTGCACACAGAGCCCTTCACTTGCAGAAAATGGGAAATCCCAAGCACTGTTTACATACACACTGCTAAGCCTATCGCTACACGCTCCCGAACAGAGTAAATTATCCTAACAGGCTTTTATCCACTTCCTTTTCAGAAGCCACCCTGCCATTCACGCATAGGGTAAAGGAAGGAGCTCCACTTCAAAACAGGTTAAAATTGCCTGTGATTCATCTTTACTTAGTAGGCTTTAGGAAATAAAGTAGGATTTCTTCTGCCAAAGCCAGAAGTCCCATTAACAGCCTTTGGGGAAAATGAATAAGCATATCTTGTGGAGAAAGCTAACAGCTTTTCTCTGTTCCTGATTGAGTTACCTCCTTCAAGGTATACCGAACGAATATGGTTACTGTTTATTACCCGTCTATCTCAAAGTTGATGGGGAGATGCTTCCCACGGGAGAAGGAGCACCGTAGCTCATCTGGCTGCTCCGAAATCCTGTATGTGTTGAGCATATGGCAGGTCCAGCCCACCTTGTAGCATTGCCAGTGGCGGATCAGCTCGACCTCGGAGCTGCCTGACACGAGGTGGTGGGTGCTCGGCTCTGCTTTCCCCTGCTCGAGGCCAGGACTCCTGCTTTTCACTTAGAACTGCAACATGTGGGGACAATTTGTAGCTGCCCTTGGAATAAACTCACAGGGCCCACCCCAGCTTGGCCTCCAGCATCCTTCTGAGCAACCTTCTACGTGCTGCACAGATCCCTGAGCTTGACGGAGCCCCAGTTCTGCACAGCGCACGCCAAGGCGCCCGCTGTTGAGTCAGGAGGATCCACAAGAACTGACGACGTTTGCCTGGCACGAGGCGCTGAGGAAGACGAAGCCCAAATCTCCATGTGAAACCATACCCACCTCCCGCGTGTTTGCATAAGGCGGGCAGCTCTCAGGGACAGCGTCGCTCCTTTGTGTGTGTTTATACAATGCCTAGCACAACAGAGTCCTAATCCAAACCGGAGCTCTTAAGTATCACCGTAATGCAAATTAAATAACACTAGTAATATGCTTTCCCTCTGTGTTACCCAGGTCAGGCATGAGGACAGATGTCCTTGTTGGGAAGGCTCAGGGCTTCACACACATCTGAGACCGCGGCAGCTTAGCAAGTCACCGGCCATCAGCTGAGCTGCACAGACTGACCTGCAATTGCGTCTCCCACTGAGAGCTAAAACATGTTAGTTTATGCACTAGAGAAAAGTTAATAGCATTTATCTTGTGTTTGCCCCAGCTAAAAGCATGTATTTGTTCAATTACCAAGGTTTAGCTAACACTGGCATTGCAGTAAGCCACAGTAACTTGGCTGTGTCAGAGTCCATAGGTCTTTTTTTAGAAAACAGATAAAACAGAGCTGGTAGAAACATTCTGCAGACATTTGCCAAGACTTGTTTCCCTACTGCTTTGTAAAACGGGCAGTGTAACTTTCTTCCGCCAAATCTGAGGAAAACTTTAGAACCTTTAGCAAAATATCCCTACTTTTGACTAATTCTAAAACAAAATATAGTTCAGTCTTTTCCATTGATTCTTTCACCCAACATTATTAGTTGGCTGACTGCCCACAAGTAGTGTATTTATAGTAAGTGATCCTACAGACATAAAATTTGTCACAAAATTCACCCTTTGCCCTGAAACTACATTACAGTGAGCGAAGGCTCAGGATCCAGATGTGAATTTGTGTTTCACTTCGCCTAGTTATGGTAGGCTGGGAAGAATTACTAAAATAAACATGTGCATCTAAAAAGTTGCCAAACAGTATATGACCACTGCCTGAATCTGGTCGACAATGGAAAATTGCATTCACACATAACATTATTGACAGAAAAGCCTGATTAGATAGATTAGCCCTGAGTAATGTAGCAAGCCATATCTAAAACAAATGTGCAGCATTCAGATAATTGCATCTACCAGATGTCTTCAGTTAGCTGGTCATGTAAGTGCGATATCACTTGAGGAGAGGAAACTTCATATGCTCTACAAGGATCCACGCTGTATCTTTTAGCAGTGTAAAGATTTAAGGAGACACATTTAAGAAGGGAAGAAAGATTGCATTTTTTAAAAGGCCCTAATCAGATTTTTTTTTGAATGCAAATATTGAGAACGATGAGCAGCACCCGGATAATGGGTGTTGCCTTTGGTGGCGCATTCGGTGCTGGAGACCATAGGAAGTGGAGTGGGTTAGGAGGCTCTTTCCCGTTGTAGCTGGGTCCTCAGGGAGACTTCTTTCCCAAGGAGAGGTGCCGTGCGCGGCCCTCCAGGACACAGTTCAACACAAGGCCAACACGGGAGCCACGCTCACCGTGTTTGCAGACCTCATCCCCCACGTGCAAGAGAACCATGAAGGGGAGAGGAAAGCTAAAAACTAAATAAAGAAATAAATAAAAAGGCAAGCGAACCCACGCACACCCATGAATACAGCGCGCACCCCGAGCGCCGCACTGATCGCCCAAGCGCCTGTGTGGAGGTAACCCGGGATCTGCTGCACCAGGCCGCGGCCTGCGCTCCCATCCCGCTCTCCGCACCTTCCCAGGCCCCCCACTTTCCTGGCAGGGGCCTCCGTGCCCCCTGCTCCAGGCTTACACCAGAGGCGGGCAGGCAGATGGGAATTTCCCAGTCGCAACCACTGCCCGCCTTGTTTTCTCGCAGACCCACTGCGAGTTGCCTGACTTATCTTGGGCATTGCTTCATTTCCTGTTTGCTTCCCCCCAGCCACCTCCTTTGATTTAGCCTTGCACCATTATGCAAGCTAATGTCAAACAGGTGGAAGAGGTAAACACGGAGAAAACCAGCACGTCCTTCTCCTCCTCAGTGGGCACCCTGACTGGGTGAGGAAACGGGTAAGAGCCGCAGGTGCCAGAAATGAACTAGGTACGTAGGAATGTCTGGGGTTTGTGTGTTCAAAACATGTATCCAGCTCATCTTCATTGTGAGCACATTATTTTAAATGAGACAGAGCCAACACAAGTCAGCAGCAAGAGCAGCCAGCTTGCACCCGGCGTGCTCTGGGTCGGGCTCTCCGTGCAGACAGGCCGGCTCCGCAGCAGGAAGACGGCAGCCCCAGCAGCGAGTGCATGGGACTGACATTTTTAATGGGAACTAGCCCCCGCCACACCTCCCTGGCTGGGAATGCTGTGAATTTACCCCCTTTTGTTTTTTGAGTTCAGTTCTCCCAGGCGCATTCGGGAGCTGGGCTGCAGGAAAGCAATGCCCACAGCAGGGAAAGCAAGTGAGATCCTGGGAAAGCAAGTGGGATCCTGCTCTGGGAGAGCCGCTCTCAGGGTTGCAAGGAGCATCACTGCACACAGCAAGCTCTTGTGACCTCTTGTTGTTCATGACTGCATCAGCTGTGGGGTTTTATAGGCTCCAGGCCTGGGGCAGCAGCTCTGCTACGTGAGCTGGGCCATTTTGTTTGCTCATACCTACGTGAAAGTAACTCTTCCCTGGGAGAAAAGCAAGCAGAGTATCCTGCTCCTACAGATTATCCCTTGGCTCCGCTTGTTCACCCACATCTGGGAAACCATATCCTTGGTCCCATTCCACCAGCTTGCTTTAGGAAACCGGTATCGCTGTCAGCTGTCAATAACCCCCTCCATTTACCTGCTCGCAGCTTCGCGGGGCGGCAGCGCAAAGCCCCAGCAGGGTAAGGTTACCGCGCGAGAGCCGCTGTCCTCGAGTCAAAGGAAATAATGAGGCTCTTTCCAGACAGCGGCGAGATTGGGATTTCTCACAGAAGCCGGTGCCTGCACGCAGGGCTCTCCCCCTCGCGCCTCCCGCCCGGGCTCCGGTGGAGCCGGGAGGCCGTGGGCACTCGATGCTGATTAAATTCTGCTGACTGAGGAAGATGTCAAATTCTACCCAAAGCAGAGAGCCGCCAAGGAAAAGCTGCTTTTCTTTGCTTTTGACAGCTGGAGCCATGAATTTAAGCAGAGGTCTCACCTTCAGGCAAGTCAACAGCTGGGCAGGGAGCCGTCTGTCTTAAAGGCCCCGTGCTGCTGGGGCTCGGCCGTACCGGGAGGTGAACGAGTTGAACTGAGAGGGAACATTTATGTAAAAACCCCAGGTGCAGCTGTTGTTTTTTATTATTTTTTATTGTTGTTGTATTTTTTTTTTTTTTTTTGCCTGTTACTAGAGAAGGACCAAGTAACAAACAAGAAAGAGGAAATGAAAACTCTGCTTTAATTCCCACCCTTGGTGTTTCTTTTTCTTCCATTTCCCCCGTAGCACTTGAAAGAGGCGGCGCGGGCTGCGTCCCTGTGCAGGAAGTCGCAGAAGTGCTTTGCCTTAGACAAGCGTGCGCTGGGTCACATATGCTGTTCAACTCGTGCGTCGGCCCTGCTGTGGGACTCGGGGCTCTTCTGGCTGGGAAGGGGTTCTGCAAGGCCCTTCCTGGATTTAGAGCCCTGTGAGATAGCCACGAAAAGCCCCGTGCCGGGCGCTGAGGCACGGTGCCTGCCTGCTGGGTTCAGGGAGCCGCGGATGGCAGCAACGTAGCAAGGCAGCCCTGGCGTAACCAGCACTGCCAGCGCTTCAGTTATCACTGGCAGTTTCACCTAAAGGACCAAAAGCTGAATGGGACCAAAATGTGGTTACACCTGCCTCCTGCGCCCCACTTGGCAGGCCCCAAAGAGAAACTCTGTCACTGCAGTGCTGGGGAGCTTTCGTCCCATAGAGCAACAACCAGAGCCCAGAGGAGGTCTGGGCCTCGTAGGGGACAGAGCTGGACAGGGCTCAGTTCAACACGCGGCGGGAGACAAGTGCCACACAGGTGCCACACTGCACGGCCACTGCCACATCGCAGCGTTCGGGACGGCGGGACGCAGTGGCAGGTGCTGGTGGCCAAGGGTGGAAGGCACCGCAGCTCTGCCTGTGCCCTCTCCCGCTGCCCCTGATCCCCGTAAAACCCTGCTTAGCAGGCACTGTGGCCGCGAGGCAGCAGGTGAATGAGGGTGCTCCCGAGCTCTCCCGCTGCAGAAACATCTTCAGGAGGAAAATTAGGGAAGAGCTGGCCTAGCAGAGCCCTAGGGAAGAGCCCTTGCATGGTGAGGGACATCCAGGGCATCACAGGCTGCTCTTGGTGTGGACACTTAGTGCAGAGGGGCCCGGGAGGCGCTGCCGCAGGCCGGGAACGCCGCGGAGCGAGGGAGCGTCGCCGCTGCCATCGCTGCCCCTCGCTGAGCGCCGTCCGGCGTCGCCTCCTCCCCACTGCGAGGAGCGGGGAGGGAGCAGAGCAAAGAGGGCCCACGGCAGCAGTGGGGAGTGTGGGGGGCCCCACTGGTCCTCCGTGCCGGCTAGGATCCGTGCTTCCCCGGCCCACAGGCACCAGTACGCATGTGCAGCAGGAGAACCTTAACAGGCCACAAATTGGACTTTTGGATGTCTAGAGTGGAAGCACCTATTGAAAGCAGGTGTTTTGGAGTTAAGCAGAAGTTGAGGTTCTTGGGATTACGGTTGACAGTGTGGGTGCTGAAATGGCATCCAGCTCCCATCTAGATACAGAGAGGCCTTCTTTATACTGAGCCTCATCTCTGCAAGCAGTTTTCCCTGAAACTTCTCACATTTACTTCAGCTTCACCAGTGGAGCTACAAAAGTGGAGACTCTTGAAGGCAGGTTATTAAGAATGTATTGGCTTATTTAATTTAAAAAATAAGATGACAAACATAAGAAAATATTTCATAATCACTTCGTTGCTATGAAATGGAGGGAAGATAAAATTCAACTTCTGCTATCATTCCAACTAACAACTCCCATAAAATGCTGCTGAAACTTATGTCAAATCTAAGTTTTCAGGTATGTGGAAGCTCAAAAACATTTGGAGAAGTTTCTGGTTCTATTTCAAGTAGAATCAAAGGAAAAAGGTTACTTTCTGCTCTGCTTGAAAGCAAGAAAAGATGAAAATGTAGTGCAAAACTTTTTATGCATTAGATTTTTCTGCCTAGTTTTACAGCCTCCTGCTGTTCAAGCAGGGTTCCGCCAGTACGGAAACTTTTGGATGGCTAAGTACTTTTCTAAATCCGATTTTAAGCCTCTAATAACCATGCACCATCACCACCTCAAGTCAGACAGACCACGGGCAGAGCTGCAATCAGCCAGAGACATGAAACAAAACACGAGTTTGTTGTGAGCATCACAGCTAGGGCTGCCAGGTTTCTGATTCTAGGAGAGAAACCAAACTATCAGCACACCCTGACATTTATGGTGTGGTGCATGACGGTGCGTGGGTGGATTGCAGTACCACATGTTGTTATTTCAATACATTATCATCGTCATAGTTTATCGAAGCGTTACTGCCTTCCAGCAGAACATCATTATCTCCTGCAACAGCTTCAGCTCAGCCAATCATACTAGGTTCATAGATATCAAGTGTCTTAAAAAATACTACTTTGTCTACATTTGCATCTTGATAGTCTATCAAACTAGGTAACTGAAAGCAGTTTCATAGAAAATGAATTTAAAATATAACTTATGCAGTCATTCACCTGGGAAGCCCAATTCTGACATTAATCCTTTCAGAGAAGGGAAACGTACCTTGTTACTTTTGCAGGTTCAGTTCCAGACAATAATTATAATTACAGAATATATGAGAGAGGATCATGACACAATTTTCTTCAAAACATACAGGACACTTTTAATAACATATCTATTATGAATTATTCTTCTTATTCCCAGGTACAAAGAATGATTCTACTGCAAATCTCTGTCAAGGGCAGATGCAGAGCATAAAATCAGCTTATTGAAAGCAGATCCAGGCTTAGAAATACTGTGGTAAATATCAACTATATTTTCCAGCCTCAAAGCTTAAAACAAACAGCAATAGAAATCACATCGGGAAGGCTTTTCATACCACATTGGACAAATGCACAAACTTAACTGAATTTGATAAATAACCCAGGCTTTCTAGGCTGTTGCCACTGAGGGCAGGGTCTGTGCAGCTACATACAGCGTTGCAGTCACAGCGGCAGGAGCTTCCCGAACACGGTGTGTCCTGGAACTGCCCCGAGGTTAGTTTATCTGCGAGAGGGACCGCTGTGTTCCTTTCACCAGGAAATGGTTAATATTCTTCCCCATTGGGGCCCACATGCACCTGCGTGGCTGTGGTGTGTGGTTTCTTCTTGCAGCTGCATCTGTGACTCCTTAGCCTGTGTGGAGGTTTTAAAGGGCAAATGGAGAGTTCGTGAGACTACCCTGTGGTGGTAACACAGCCTTAAGGGCTGCTGCAGAAGCAGCAAATCCACTGCCTTCATAAAGACCCATTTTCAACAAAGTGCATTGCTCATCTGTTAATATTATTTCCCATTTTCCCTTTGGAAAGTTAAAAGCATTTAGAAATATCCTTTAAAAATGTATTCTTATAATATCCTTCTGGAGTTGGCTGATATTATCATCATCCTGATTTTTCCAAAGGAAGAAAATGAGGCTGAGAGACCCTCAGTGTTTTCCTTGGGTCCCTGAGGACGGGGCCATGGCAGAGCCGGGCCCACGGCGTGGGTCTGGCCCAGCCCTGCACTTCGGATATCTCCTCCAGTTTGCTACCTACATTCTCAGAGCGAGGGGCAAACTATTTTTGTCCCAGGTGCTAAAGCCACTGTTCACATTATCTGCCTCTGCTCAGGAATGGGAAGATTACGGGGTCAGCAGTCGGCGGAGCGAGTTACCAACTTGCCCTGGGCTGGGGGAGCAGCGATCAGGATCACCTGCTCCCGGCTCAGGATCACCTGCTCCTCGCGCGGCGGCGGGCGCTGCACCCGGCAGAGCCCGGGTGCTGGGGGGCTCTGCGCTGCGCTGCGGCTCTGCCTGCTGCAGGGGATGTGACTGAGAGCAGAGGCGACAGAGGCGCTCTGCTCTGTTCCCTCATGCCAAGGAAGCATCTGCCCCTGTCCTCCCATCACGTGCCCCAGGGTGCAGGCACGTGGCTGAGCAGGCACACGAGCCAAACCCACTGGCCCTGCGTCAACAGAGAGCCTCTCCTCCACCTAATGTTGTTAGGCCAAGGATTTCAGTGTAAACTTCCCTTTTAAGTGAGTCTGCGCTGCTATCCTGAGCACAAAAAGGAAAGGTCCACAGCTTTCTGGAAATAAAAGATTCACAGAAGAAAATGAGCGTGCACCTGCAACACCGTATGATGCAAGGCAGTGAGCCCAGCACATGGAGCACTGCCGTGTGCTGGTGCATGGCTGCACAGGCAGTTCCTGCAACAGTGCTGCTCATCTCAGACTGACAATCTCCTAGAATAGGGTTATGCAAGTGGAAAGAGATGGTGCTTGCATCTTCGTGTGTACCTTTTGGTATAAATTCTCTGTGTCTGTTCTAACAAGAGCTGTATTTTGGTTAAGGAACAAACTGCAGTATAAGTTACTGAGTTTTCCCTTCTTTTAAAGGCTTGTTTCCCCCTACCCCCATTTTCTTGGCTTTATGTAACCTAAAATAAGTCTCCCAAATTATTTTCCAATTAGGACAAAAACTGTCACCTCTGCTGCATCATATGTAGCCTTCAATTTATCTAGTTTGGAAGACCAAAAGTTTAAGGGCAGATTCCTGGGAAATGTCTTATTACTGCCATAACCGTAAGCATTGACAGGAATCCCATCAAGCTGACATTCCCACAGATAAGTATTCAACAGGTTGCCCTGCTCCTGAACAACTTGCTTCCCAAGGGAACGACATTTTCCTCTCAATGTTTATATGCTATAGAGACACTGACACACCTACTCGGGGTCTTAATACCCCCAAACCCTATCAGGGCTCAGCAGTATCTCCCAGCCCACCTAAGCAGCCGAGCCACAACACATCACACCGGTTTAGTTTGGACAAAAGCTGGCAAGGAACACGATTTATACTGTCACTCACCTTTTTATCACACACACTGTTGTAAAAATGGAGCTTGCTTTAAGGAAACAAAGGACCTGACTCTGAACGTCTAGTCATTGCCTGGCACCTCTGAGAAGCACAGCTTTGCCTCTAGACCAGCAGACACTCTGCACAAGTCACACTCCTCTTGAGGCTATTCCACTTTTTATAACTTCTCTGTAGGCCCTTGCTGCTCAGGTGCTCCTGCAGCTCCTTTACAAATAAGGACTCTCAGCAGGGAAGAGGAAAAGCAGCCTTTTTTTCTCTTTTCCCACCCCTTTCCTTCTGTGCCTCAACTTCTGTGCTAGCAACGTTTTGCCTCAAATGCAGGACACCTGCTAGTTATTTCCAGCCAGGCTGAGCAGGGATTTAAAAAAATAATAATAATAAACAAAACAAACAAGATTGCCCTGCTGATGGCTTGAATCAAGGTGCGGACACCTCTCTTTCCCAAGGAGAGGAATCCCGGGATGAGCAGCCAGGGAAAGCAGTGCCCGCTGCCGCTCGGCACCCGGGCGCCCGCTGCCTTTGTGAGGCCGAGAGCTGCTCGCAGGCTCTGCGGCAGCTCCCGCGGCCTTCGCTGGGCCCAGCGGCCAGCACGGCATGGATCACTTCTCTTCACGGGAGGAAAATCCTGGGAATCTCCGCGGCCGATCCCACCGAGGCTGCGGAGCAGCGCAGCGGCCAAGCCTGGGGCTGGGGCTTTGCAGATCTGCTGCTCCGTGCAAGGGATCTGTTTGCCTCTGGCCATCCTGAAGAAATCCATACGGCTACCAGTAAGGCCAAATAAGGAAATAAAAGGCATTGCTTAGTTTGCACAACCTTTTATTTTCCTCCCTAGGACTATTTTTAGTTAAACAACTTTCTGCCAAAAAGCTGGGTCTGTGTCCAGGACGGTCCTGGTCATCAGCACCGTTCCCGGGACTGGAGCTTTATGGCCCTCATAACTGCGGAGGGCGAAAGGTCGAGCCGGGAGCCTTTGTGTCAGCCCCACATTTCTCTTTAAACACATGTGAGAGACAAAGCTCCCCTGGGACCCCCATGGAAACCGCCTCGGGGAGGGCAGGGGGTGAGAGAGCACTGGCCTGGCAGATAAAAGCAACATCAAAAGGAGCAGGGAGCAGCTGTCCATCTGGAGAAGAGAACTGCTTTTTTTTTTTTTCTTCTTTTTTTTTTTTTTTTTTTTTTGAGGAGAAAGAGACTGTCTCAAAGGATAGTCTCAAAAAATTCCGCATGGAAAGGGGGGAAAAAAAAACACACACACACACACATAAGGGGGAGGGCAGCAAAGCCCCCACAGCAAACAGAAGGAGGTGCTGCTTGGCAAAAATCCCAGGCTGGATCATTTAAATCACTTTTAGTACCTCTAAATGCAAGTCGCTGCCTCTGTTTATAGAGTCACAGTGAGAGACCTATAGAGAATACATTTCCCACAGCAGCATCGCAGCTCAGGAATTAATCAAAACCAACTTCACGCGCTGCGAAGCCCTCTCCTCCTGACAGCAATTTCATCCTCTCACCGGCTTCAGTGCAAACCTATGTGCCCAGCACCAGGTAGCCTTTGGTGGTGTTTGCTGCAGGGAGGTTTTGCTGTCCCAAATCTGCGGGACACGTAACGGCCTATAATAAACAGCCCACAAACGGGTCGCTGGCTGCTAACACCACAACACACATGTCAGCCGCCACGTTTCCAAGTGACAACTCACACATACTTATTACTGGATTAAAAAGCCCTTGTCCCAGGTTATAACTATTTAAATGGTTACTCAGGCTCCAAAATCAAAAGAACACTAGGCTCAGACCTCCAAAATCAAAAGAACACTATGCTCAGACTTTACTTATTCAGCAACAAATTCTGGGCTGCACAAAAGGAGCGCTCTCCTTCACGTCTACTCGCATGTTAAGACACCTAAAAAGATGCTGATTTAGCCTTTCATCATGTCCTAATGTCTTTTGAAAGACAGGTAGTGAGCAACACAAAAATCAAGAAAGATTTATTCCCGTCTTTCATAATTCCAAGTCTTTCTGTGTGATGGATTCTGAAATCTGAAATTATTTGCACTGTGAGCTAGGAAGATGAGGCCCAGAGAGGTGGAACTTTTATGCAAGACGGGCAGGAAACCCTTCATAGAGCCAGACCCTGGCGCACCCTTCCTCAAACCAGGGCTTGGTGCAAGACCAAACCTCGTGCTACACTCACTTACCAATGATGCCAGAGGTGCATTGTACTTTTGGCCCTGAGTTCAGGTTCAGTCTCAAGACCTGCTACTCAGGTTGAGTGTACATCCATTAAACTGAGCAGAAGGGATGGATGTGATAACCCAACACATCTTCAAGATGTGAAATGGTAGCCTCAGGTGGGGAAGCTGAGATAGCTGGGAAGCACCTTGGCTGCAAAATCCAGCACTGTGTTACTGGCTAAATGTAGCAAGAGATCTTCTTTTCCCTCGGAAGGTTGGCACAAGCGACTGACATAGGCAAGGTACCTGACGAATGGAACCGGCACCCTGCTCTGGCATGGCTGTCCCTGGCAATGTGTGTTGCTTCATACACATGTCTTAAAATAAATCTGTTTATACAACAACATTTATGCACATTTTCCACATCCGCAGTAAGAGGAGGGAAAGCATGACCCCGTTTGTGATTCACTCGGGGACACTCATCAGTCTGGAGTGTTTCTTCATGCCTGTCACAGCCTCTTGCAGTGGAAATCTGTAGTATTCCTGAAATCCCCGGGCTCGGCTTGTGCCCAGAGGACAATGCAAGTGTCTGCGTGCGTGTGGCACCTCGTACCTTAGTGTGTGACATTGTGTGCAGCACTGCACACCCAGGTGACGCGGGCAAGATCCATGGGCTGGATCTCCATGGGGCTGCAAGGAGATGTTGTCCTAAGCGGTTCCTACTTGCACCCTGTGCTCCCTGGGATTAGCGTAGCTCATGCCTGCTTTTAAGAGCAGGCCTCTGCGGGGCCCTGTACAGCTCAGGACAGCAGAGGACAGATCTCCACGCCCGGCACTATCAGCTCGCTGAGCTTGCCCATCTCCCGCACCTCGCACAAAGCCGGGCCTACGCAAGCCGCAGAGCTGACTCCCCGCTCGCGCTTCCCTGCTGCTGGAATAATGAGGGCCTCGCACACGAGCGCCCTGCGCTGCTAGGCCCCTCTCCCACCGGGACTGCACATCCAGAGGCAGCGGATTGGCACATGCCTTGACAAGAGGAACCCCGCTCATTGGCGCGCTGCCCGCCCGCCGTGGCCTCCTGCCACAACCCCGGCGTCGCACGTGGCCCTGCATGCCAGACACGTCCCCCACTGCGTGACAGGCCACTGTGGTGTGTCACACACCACGAAAGGGTTGAGAGGTCTGCTGCATCACCAAGAGGCCCACGCAGGGTCCCCCTTGCTGCCCCTTCTCTGCTGAGGATTTAGAGGCTTGGTGGTGAGTTTCTATCCAGCTCCAGTCCAGACCTGGGGCCAAGTACTGCAGATGGCCTCAGCGCTCTTTTGCCTCACTTACTTCTAACAGGGATGCTCTATGTTTGCTCTCATCTCTGTTTTGTAATCTGTTATAAACATGGCCTGGACAGAGTGCTACAGGTTCCCCTTCTGTTCCCCGCTCATACAGAAGAACCCACAACCCAGGGCTGCTCCATGCTGCCCACCACGCAGCTGTTGCAGATGAGCTTGTACAAAACCCAAATGAAAAAGTCTGTTCAAATGAAAAAGAAAAGTTCTGTGATACCCAAGGTGTGGCAGTGATCGAGAGTTAGTCAAAAGTTCTTTAATGTGTGAGCGGGGATGTGAATCCCCACATCTCACATGGCTGCTTACCACCCCCCTGTCCCAGCATTTCTCTAGTCTTGGCTTCTGCAGTGGGAATAAACATGGAGCCTCTCCTTCCAAGTACCTCAGGCTTAGCAAACAGCAGTGCTGGCTCTGATGGCCTTGGTGGGGAGCAGAGTGCAGCTTTTTCCTCAGCATTGGGCTATCTGCCATGAACCACATTTGATATTCAGCCACTGTGGTGAAGACTGGGGCTACCATATATCTACGATTTCAGACATGTCCTCCTTTTCCACACATAAATATCTCCAGCTGGGTTTTTTCAGAAAAGCTATATAGATTTCTCACAGTTTTCCAAGTACCTGGTTGACCCAGCAGGTCAAAAGACGTTGGCTCGGCAGTGACACAGCTCAGAGTCTCAGGCAGGTGTCCAGGAAATCCCCTTGGGATGCTGGGCCATGAGAACCCTCAGCTCGTGCTATGGTGCACATGCATCATACTAAAAAAATCCTATGCACTAAATAAGTCCGGTGCTTTTGGAAAGTCAGAAAGACTGATCTACTGTATGCACACACTACATCAAAATATCAATATGTGCAAAATGCTTGTGTTGCATCATGCACTTACCCTTGCTTCTGGCTGTAAAATCTTGCACAAGAAGGTGTGATTCCTACAGGAGAACTTGCTGCAAATGGATTACTCACACCTTCTTGTCCTCTCCCTAAAATCTTCCCCTCTATAGTAACAGGTCATGGTAGTAGGTTGGTACTTGAGCCATCTCTCTGGTCCTTTATGATTATCTCCTAGCTGTGCCTAAGCTGGAAGTGTTTAACAGCACTCACTGCTGTTGTGATCACTACTGCTCACACACATGCTATGAGTGATGCTAGGGATACTAATCTGATGTCCCCTTGGCCCCATGGCGCAAGACTTGAGCCCCACAGCTCCAGATTATGCCGGGCACAGCTGAAGCTTTTCTTCTGATCAGAATCTGGCCTTTATTTCAACTGTGCTTAGCCCATGACTAATACCAGATACATTTCTCCTTTCACAAACCTGCACAGAGCACTCTGCACTGTTGCAGTGGAGTGAGCCCATGAGCTGCTCCGCCAGCTGAGCTGCTGCACAATTTGTGGGTGTAAATTCTGGAGGTGCTCTGGAATGGGGAGACCCGAGCTGGGACATGTGCTTCTGCTAGATATCCACCTCACCTTGGATCTTTCACTTTTTAGCAAAATTCATTTGGGTATGTAAAAAAATCCTTTGCAAAAGCACCTGACAGACAAAAAAGAATCCTCCTGATGTGAAGATAAGCATGCAGAATGCTAATTTCTTAAAGAAAGTCCCAGCAGAGCATGCACGGGCTCTGAAGAAAAGGCCCAGAGGGATATCATGAACTTGATGACGAGGAAAAACCTTTGCGTTTTCCAGAGCCCTTTCAAGACCTCCTCTCCTCGTCCCTCCTCCTCCAGCTCCCGTGCACTCTGCAGGACTCAAAAGGTCTTGGAGGGAGAATTTGTGGCGTGCTTATATGCAGCAAATGTGCAAACGGTAATCCCGCTCCCCCGTCAAAGAGCGGAGCCTCCAGAAGCCCCCGGCCCTATATCTTTGTTGGGTTTTGGTTGAGCTCGGCCCGTAGTGAAGGGGTTACTGTCTTGTACAATCGAGCAGCGAGACTGACTTGGCTGGAACAGACATTAACTTCCACAGTAAATCTGGCAGGAGCTGGTAATTACAGAAAAAGCAGCCAGGGGTCATGGCCAGCCAATGCTCTGGAGTAACAGAGCAGAAAATCAAAACAGAGGGGGAAGGGAAATCATATTCATCATCGTCTTAGGGCTGAGGCCGGGCTCCTCCAAACTATCAGGAGCCTGTCGTCAATTGTTATGTTTAGAAGGAGCCTGTGGAAGATGAGGTAATAATAATGTTAAACATTAACTTGTTAGTGCTCCCGCTGCACTGGAAATTCACCTCCACCCTGGCCCAGCTGGGAGCGGAGAGCGCTCCATGGAAACAGCCGGAGAGGAGGGCTCCCGGACTGCTCTCCCATTGCCCCTTCCCTGGCAGGTCTGGGACGCCAAGGTGGCACTCGAGGGCTCCTGCTTTGCGGAGCCCGGGGCCGCTGTCCTGCGGCGCAGGTGTCCCCACCGCGGCCACCCGAGCGCACGGAGCGCGTGGAGGAGCTGGACATGCCGGCAGCTCCGCTGAGGTGGCAGGGGGTCCCCCACATCGTGGCTGGGATTGGTACGTGGGGCAGAGCAAGCCCCAAAGACAGGCATGGCAAAGTGACAAGGTGACGGGCTCCTTCAGTGCTGTCCTACACCACATCAGAGCACACAGCTTGTCCTGTGCCCTCTTACACTGCCTGTCCTCATCTAGCCCTCTGTAAAGTGCAGATATGCAGCCTCCCTTAAAGATGTGCCAAGGCTTAAATAATCCACAATCACAGGGCACTGCTGGGATCCTCAGAAGATGAAAGCTGCTGGAATGGAAAACCCTGCTATGAAAATAGTGCGAGAGGAGCCTAGCGCAGCGCGCTGACAAGCGGCTGAGGGGCCCGAGCGCAGCCAGGGCAGCCAGGGGCACGGGCAGCCCCCGTGCTTGGGGCACAGCTGCCCCACGGGTGCCAGCCCCGTCCTGCCCCACGGGACGAGCATCTGCAGCAGCTGCCACGATGGGAACAGGAGCCCCTTCACTACCCAGCCGAGGCCGAGCGACCCCAGAGAACGCTGAAGAAAACAGCTTGTTTACCCATGAAACGGCCAGCAAGGTGCCCCTGTCTGCCTTTCCTGGTGTGCTCTGCGAAGCAGAGAGGCAGCAGGAGCAGACCCACCTTGCCAGGAGCTCAGGGCTGCGAGGCAGCCCCGCGAGAAGGCCACGAGAGCAGCGCAGTTACCTGGCGGCCTGCTCTTCCGCAGCCTGCTCATCCCTCTGAAACGTTGGCTTTGCTGAAAGTCCATTGTGCAGAAGACAGTGAAACGTGCACCTGTAAATGGGCATAGCACAACACAGTGCAAATTCTGACCTTGTCAGATGCACGCTCTCCTGCCACCTTCCCTTCTGCATCTCATCTTTACATTTTATGAAGAAATGGCCAAAAAGATGGGTACAGATCACTTTTTATCCATTAGCAGGCCTCCACTGACATAGCATGTAAACCTTTTTGCACATCACTACGTATAACCTTTCCAGTGACCTGGACATAGCTGCTGGCAAGAAGCAACGCTGCGAGGCAGTGACCTTGCACCCGTGGACTAAGATTACATCCAGGTAGTGAGCAAGCGCTGGGCCCAGGTCCATGTTTGCTTGTTTTTCCAGCAGGCTGCCAGGTCGCACAGCTGCCCGCAGCGCATGCTCGGGGCTGGGGAGCTCTAGCTGAGCCTATGGGAACGTTCCTGCTACCTGAGGCTTATTTCTTAAACTGCTCAGCAACCTAAAGGAAAAGCCTTCATGGTCTACCTCACCAGAGCAGAACTGGGGAACAATGTTGGCCGTAATAAAACAGGCCTTTTTTGATGGTGATGGACATCACTTACTTTAACCAGGCAACTCTGGCAGGGGTATTACATTATTAAATGACACTGGGCAAATAGAAATGATTTGTGGGATGGATAAATCACTATACAGCCAGGGCTCTGGGGACAAAACGTGAATTAATTTAGAAGAAAGCTTAACCTTTTTCCAGGGTGCTGTGACGGGGCAGGGCTGTGGCACCGCCAGGGAGTCGTGGTGCAGGGACTGACGGCCCCAGTCTGGGCTGTGGTGGCACGAGGAGGGGACAGACACCTGGGGCAGGGAGGCTCCTCAGAGCCTGGACATCTTCTTTACCAGCTTTTTTTTTTTTTTTTAATGTAAACTTTTATATTTCACGATCCATACCTCTGCACTTATAGCTTCTGGCAAGAAGCAGAATCATCAAAATAAAGTGAAAAAGGCTGTTTTCCTTGCATTCCTGGTCAAATACAAATTGAGAGCTACAGATAGCTTTTCCAGGACACTTCTAACCTGACTTTGCAAGTCCGAGATGTTTGAGTGCAACTTCAGGTATCCACACAAACTTTGGAGCGCTTCCCTGAACAGAACCCCACTTTCCTTTTGGTGCATGTCACATAGTTTGCTAAAAAGCCCGTGCATTTGCAGCCCTGGGTACCAATGGTGCTTTACCTTCTCCAGCTTGAAGGAGGCCAGCCAGGAACAGGGCAGGCTCATGCTGGAGGGAATCAGGACTGTGCTGCCCATACACACCGCCCAAGCACAATTCCTCCCATAGGGACTTAGCAGGGATCTTTTTCTAGCATTAAGTGTTTCTAGGTTGAAATGCTTTGAGGATTGCCAAACCAAATGCCACTTAAACCTTTCTAAAACATAAAACATAAGGACACACACAAAATAATAGCCCAGGAATCTTCAGATGATGTGGGAACAACTCTTGCTTGAAATGCAAACACAATTTTCTCTAACCTCAGTGTCATGATTCAGCATTTCTAAAGTAAATAATTTACAATAACAGAAGTGAAAAACTAACGGGTTTGTGTGGGATCAAGGTAAAAATGAATTTGGCAACGTTAGGGAGATGAAAGGTAAATTACCATGAAAACAGGACATCTTGATCCTACCTCTAAGAAAAAGCTGAATCCTTCACCACAAAACCTAGTCTGAGTCACTGTATAATGAACTGAACGCTGTGCAGAAATGCTAAGCTTGGAGCTTTTTCTCAGATAATAAAAACAGTGCTGATATTTTTATATTGAGTTAACAGCCCCGAAGAAGAGCCTCAGCGCTGTGCTTCGCTGGTGGAAAGGTACGAACACATCTGCAGGGGAGCGACAAGGACTCTCAAGAACTTCTTTACTGTGAGGGTGCCAGAGCCCTGGCACAGGCTGCCCAGGGAGGCTGTGGAGTCTCCTTCTCTGGAGATCTTCCAAACCCGCCTGGATGCCGCCCTGTGCCCCGTGCTCTGGGTGTCCCTGCTGGAGCAGGGGGTTGGACTGGATGATCTCTAAGGGTCCCTTCCAACCTCAGCAGTTCTGTGATTGTGTGACTCTGTGACTGATTCTCGGTGCTTTGCTTGCCAAAGCCGCCCACAGGCCTCCCCACCAGCACGTGGGCTGCTGCGGCCCCCCAGGCCGCGCCGTGGGGCTGTGCGCATCACCATGCGAGCCCGACGAGGGGAGACACAGTCCCGCTCACTCCCGCTCCTCTGACCCCGGAGCCGGGAGCGCCAGCACAGCCCGAATCCCAGCGGAGCCGGGAGCGGCGCTGCCTCCACCTCCACTTACGGGTCAGTAGGTGCCCCCACATGGCAAGGTGAGCCCTGAAGACAGCAGAACATCCCCCTGTCCACAGGGACCCCCGGGCAGCACCAGGGCTGCGCTTCAGTGTGTCTGGAAGGGGATTTCTACCAATGTTTCGCACGGGTGTTGTGCCCCAGGAAGCAGAGCAGGAAAGGCAGCCAAAGCTGCCGCTCCTGCCCGGCCGGGGCTGTGTGCAGACAGTGGGGCTGGGAGCCTGTCATCGCCCGCGCGCGGAGAGTGCAAGGGGAGGCCTCTTGGAGAGCGCTCGCCCTTTTATTGCAGGGAGATATTACAGGAGATTGCGCCGCGGAGCACGTTCCAGGAGCAGGAGGGAGCGCTGCCCCAGAGCTTTTGATTTTTTTTGCAGCTGGAAACATGTCACAGCAGGATCCACGGCAGGTCCTAATGCTAGAAAACAACGGGGATAAATGTACAAGAGGGTCTTGCTTGTACAAAAGCACAGTGAAGTTGCTTTCAAACCAGGCCTTTCCCTGACATTGGGAAAACGATGGGGACAGGCTCAAGGGTGAATAGATGTGGTAGGTAAAATAAACATGGATTTCAGTAGTCAATGAAGAGCCGTTTGGTCATACATGAGCTGATTTTGAAAGTATACCTCACCTTACCACCGTGTGAGCTTCCTCCTTATGCTTTGACCAGGCATTTTGAATGTTTCTGACCTGCATTTTCATACCTGCAGCTTTCAGATGCCTGCAAGTGCCAGGCGCATGGAGCAGCAGTGCGAGAGCCCGGATCCCTCACCTTGAACCTCCTTGGATGTGGTGAGGGCGCAGGCAGCCGCTGATGTGTGAAAGCCAGCGCTCACTGTGCTTCCAACCTCCACCCCCCATAGCCATTGAAATGTTGCTTTTGGCAAGGACTGGGGCACAGGGGAGGGACAATTACCACGAGCACTCATTGTTTGCAGAATGTTTTTCTTAATGCCTTAGAAAAAAAAAAAAGAAAAAAAAAAAGGGAAGGGTCAGGTTGGAAGGTCAGTCGACCTCTTTGTTTTCTTTGGAATGAGAGATTCAAACCCTTCAGAAAATGTTTTATTAGCTCTTCTGAATTTCACTTTCCGCAGAGGTTTTCTCTGCAGGCAATGTTGTTTGGAGGCACCAGCAAGGAGTGCCCGCACTCATCAGGCTGGAGGTGATTTAAGGCAAAGAACAAAAAACTACTGCCTGGCTAGTGGAAAGCAATTCCTTGCTTCCATTTTTTTTTTTTTTTTTTTTAGGAGAGAGGAAAAAAAAAAACAAAACAAAAAACCAACCAAAACAACACTTGCTGCAGGAGGAGGAGCTTAGGGAGTGAGTAAAGGTCTGAGGAGACTGCATGGGGTCAACTTTACGTCAGCCCAGGTCAGCATTCCCTGAAAGACTCCTCCATTCGACCCAGTATCAGCTGTCTCACGCCAGGAGCCCTTGTGGCTCTCGTTTATAGCTAACGAATGTTTGTGTGACACGTCAAAACACAGCGATACTGCACACTCCGGCCTCGAGGAGAGGTGCTGGTGCCACGGGCAGCGCGCTGTGCCGAGGAAGCGGGCTGGCACCGAGCAGCGCTCCGTGCCTCCTTTCCTCCATGGGGAAATGTGGAAAATGAGATTTCTCTCCTTTGTGAAGGGCTTTGAAACCTGTTGACAAAAGGGTCTTCAGAGCTGGAAACTGTTATTGTTTTCCTTTGGGGGCATTCAGCCCACGACACATTTAGGATTCGTCAGCAAGTGAAGATAAGATATTACTATTTACCATATTAAATAAAAGACCTCATTCCCTTCCATTTAGCAGCTTTCCTGGACGCTCCATCTTTGGTTAAGCGTGTTTTGAAGCAATCGAGGCAGTCCCATTCATGGAAAGCGGACTAAGAATGTTTGATTTTATCCTGATTTCTATTTCCCCAGTTGAAGCCGCTGTGATGTAAAAGCCCTGGGCTCCAAAGGGAGACGCTCCGGCAGCTTGGGCCGGCACTGCTGAGGCCGAGCTCACACCACAGCCCTGCCACCGTGTGTACATGTGAAGAGTGGCTTAGCTAGAGGCTCCTTGCCTCAGAGGACACTGGAAAAGACAGCATCTTTTGTCGTACTTCCCCGGGGCTCCAGGCACCGCTGCCTCTCCACCTGTACCCTAGCAGGGAGGTGTGGGTTCGGAGCCGGGCCCAGGCCCCTGTGGGGTTTATGGCGCGCGGAGGAGCGGAGCGGCACGCGGCAAACAGCGGCGTACCCGGGGCTCGGGCCTGGGCAGGCGGCGCTTTGCGGAGCCCGGCCTGCACCGCGAGGAAGCAAGCGGGGCTCTTGGAGCGGGACACGTTCGCCAGCAGGGCGCCCACCCGTGCGGGCCCCAGCTCCGCTGCCGCCCCCATGGGAGCTGCTGCGGCGCTGCCCCATCTTGGCTCTCGGGCTGCCCTCTCGGAGGCGGCAGCTCTGCCTGGGACCAATTCCCATGGCTGCGGGAGCGGGGCAGGACTCCTCCGAGCTGCCCACGGCCCCTTCCCATCTGCATCTCTTTCCTGGGGGGCTCTGAGCCACCACCTCGGTGCAGCTGAGGAAGAGGCTCCCCAGGCAGGGCACCGGTGCAGGCCGGGAGCTAGGCTCCCCTCCCTCCGGAGCGCCCACAGGGCTCTGTGTGCCTGAGGAATTCGGGGGGCGGGCGGCACAACCCGCCGGGCGACCCCGGCTCGGGCAGCGCAGCCCGCGCCGGGCAGCCCCGCAGCGCCCCGGCCATGTTACCTAATCTCCAGCTGCGGGCCCCGCGCCGTGCCAAGTCTCCTCTGGCTCTGTCTAGCAATAATCGCTGCTGGAGGGCGGCCAGGGCCGCCTGCCAGTTCCAGTCACACTCGGCTAATGCGAGAGGCAGAGTTTATTAATTCATCGCCAGGGCCCATTGTCTGGGACACGGCCGGGCTGTTTATTTACTCCAATATGGTCTGTATTTACTCAGACAGAGCAAGCGAGGGGACTTTGTTTAACTTTGCAAGACCTTCTGCTGGAGGAGACATGTGACCTTATGCAGAACTGCAGATAAATGTTCAGTGCTCGGGAAGGGCTTTTTTCTTTCTTTCTTTTTTTTTTTTTTTTTTTTAAAAAGTGTGGCCTCAAATAACACCGGTAGCCGGTATTGACAAACTGTAGCTAAGTGTAATAAAGGAAAGGAAAACATAATAGCACTCTCATTTGCAGTACATTTACTAGTGTTTTGAAGATAAAAGGAGAAAAACAAGCGCATGCCCTGGACCTGAGGACACCCGATAGGGATCTGCAGCTCAGGGAAAGGGCTTAGGGCTTTCTGCAGAGCAAGTGGAGACACGTTCCCTGCAGCATCACGCTCCCCATGGCATCGTCCTTCCCATGGCATCGTCCTCCCTGCAGCATCATCCTCCCCACAGCATCATCCTCCCGGCCACGGCAGCAGCTGGGCTGACGCTTCCCTGGGGACACGTGGGTGCCCGGTGGCAGCGCACGAGCTGCACTATGGGAGGGCACGCGAGGAGACCAGCTGCAAAGCCCCGTTTGCACCCAGGATGTGTCACTCAGGAGCTGGTTTTTGTTTGTTTGTGCTGGTTTTGTTTTTTTTTTCCAGCTGGTGCTGCTATCCCAGCATAACCACGGGGTGCCTTTCTGTACAGGGATCTGCTGCTAATGCAGTGTAAGCCAGCGATTAAATATTATGCTCTCTGCAACCATTAAACCTGCTTCAGAAAGTCCTGTCTTCTGGCCCTTGCTCTCACCTTCTTGCTGCTCTCCATCCTGCCCTCAATCACAGTGACACCGAGCTGTGCCCTGGGGCTCTGCAAGGGTCTCTGCTAAGGGAGAAAATAACAGGCTGCAGGTGCTCTTCCCCCGCAGCAGTGAGAGCTGGAGCAGCTCTGTCCTGGGCTACACTGGGTTTGCTCTGCCCAGACAGGCTATTGTGCTATTTTAATGCACATTTTAGTGCAGTATTTTCATGGAGGGCTGGTTCAAGGAGCAGACGCAGGCGACGGCGCAGGTGGGTGTTTCTGGAGCCAGCCCTGCCGCGAGTGGGGCCGGGGAAAGCACCGCGGCCGAAGGCGACACGCTCCGCTCCGGCTCCTTGCAGGCCAGCTACTCTCTGCTATTGTAACACGGTTTTGTATTTAATTTCCTGTGTTTGTAACTCAAGCCAACTTGCAGCGTTGCTGGTGCGAGTGTTTGTTTGGGTTTCTCTGAGGGCCTTTCTTTTGTTGGAAAGTGTGAGGATTTTAACATAGCTGTTAACACGGCACTAAAAAGCCCAATCCTGTTTTCACGGGGTGGCTGCCGAAACACCCTCCTGCTGGCGGCAGTGGCTCCTGCCTCCCGGGGCCGGGGCCCTGGGGGTGCCCCTCACATCCATCTGCCACCAGCCCCAAGGGAGATTTTGCAGCCACTTTGGGTGCTCCAGCACTGGAGATCTGCATTCCCAAGGGCAGCCAGCAGTTCACACGTGCATTTAGCTCAAGCAGGTCCAGAGATTACAGCATGGGGGGTTCTGCATCCCACACCCCCAGCTGTGGCTCTGGACATCCAACCAACTCGCCTGGCTGGCAGGGCAGGACATTAGGCCCCTTCTGCAGGCATCTTCCACAGCCAAAACCCATCGTGTTTTGCAGTTACACACAGGGCTTAGATGTGTTTTCCCAAAACACCAAGGAGAGGAGCAATTCTTAGAATGGGTAAAAACCTGGACTATTCAGAGCCCAGTGCTTTTCCATCAAACCTTACCATAGTCATGGTCCTTCAGAGAACTCATGCCAGTGCTGTTGGTTTAACTACAAAAGTGGCCTGATATTGACAGTGGAGGGTCTCAATACATATTTTCTCTACCAGTCCATTTCACTCCACATTAATTAACTTTTCCATGTTTTGGAGGCCCAGGACTGGTATTTCTTAGTGACTGTTCCAAGTAACATGCAAAAAAAATAGAGGATGTGTAATCTTGTGTTGACCATTCGGCTTCATTTGTGTATTTTATTAGTTAATTTTTAAACATGGACATAGAGCTCTGGATCCATTTTAAAATAATCCAAATTATAAATAAACAGACTGCCTAGCATGGCCTTGGAACAATAAATCAGAAGAAAAACAATTAAACACAACAGAAAAAAAATTGGTCTTGAGAGAAAACAGACATTGGAAGAAGGAAAGGCACACCAATATATATCCTAGAGGGAGAGGTAAAAATAGTATGAGACTGAAAGAAAAAGAAGGAATGCTAAAAAAATTTCATGTTAAGAAAAAAAAAAGATTGCACTCAGGCAATAAATCATGGAGTATTAGTGTGTGCATCTCTATTAGGCTTAAGTGAAACAGATTCATCTTAGAGAAGAAAAAAATGTGAATACACTGAGCAGCTCTTCATATTCACCTGCACTGCGTGTACACACTAAAGAAGCAAGAGTGTAGCAAGAAGAGCCATGTACATCATGGTAAGCATTATATGCAGCTGAGCTTAAGATGACTGTCTGTCCTGGGGAGGTGAGGGCAGCCCCATGTGCAGCGTGAGAGGAGCAAGGCGGCCGGTTGGCAACTGGGGCAACTGGGGTGTCTGGAAGCCCACCCTGTGTGGTGGCTTTTCCTATGGCCACCTGGTCTTTACTGATCAGTTTGGCCAAGGGCCTTTTGGTCTCATCGCAGAAAATGTATTTAGTGGTGCAGCAGGCTGCAGTAATTTTTTGCTGCTCTGTTCATTGATGGACCTGAAATGTCACACCTGCACACAGACCCCCTACAGCAGTCTGCACTCCTTCTGAGAAATGCAAGAGATCTTTGAAGTAATCTGCACTAGGAAAAGCTGCTGCTTAATCCCCACTAGCAAAAGCTTGATTTACACTCATCATATCACATCCTTTCCTATGTTAGGGTTGAACTGAGGTGTACAGAGGCGTCTAGTTTTCCTTACTCACACTTTGTTCTTGTCCTCATCAGCGTGGCAGATCGGTTCCATGTGGCATCTGCAAGGCTAAGGCAGTGCTTAGCCTTGCTTGCTGGGGTGGGTGTGAAATCCCTGAGAGCCCTTTCCCTTGTTAGTTGCTGGTGTGTCCTGCCAGCACAAACACCGCGGTGCCACCACCAGCGGGTGGTGAAACGGGTGCCACCAACAGCTCGGAAGGGAGCAGAGCCACTGTGGGCACCACAGACTTGCTAACACCATGCCAAAATCTAGAGGTTTTGCTAGACCGGAACACATGGGATAGCTCCTTTTGCCTCCGCTTCCCCTGCCAGCACTGGCATTTTCAGAGCGTCCACCCTGCTCCTTGTAAAAAAGAGCGCAAAGGACCCACTTCTCCTGAGTAAAATGCAGCTCGCTGCTGCTGCTGCAGTGGCACCAGCAGCACTGGGTGTAACACTGTCTGCAGGACACACCACAGCCCCGTGGTCAAACGGGTCCTTGATTCACTAAACTCATGTATCTTTGATCCAGGCGGGCTGCACTACTGTGCGTTCAACACTTCTCCTTCCCTTCCTCTCTCACAGAAAAGGGACGAGTCCAAGTCTCCAGATACCTGCAGCTGCTAAGCACACGGTGTCCCAGAGCTCCAGCCTGGGCCCAGGGAATGGTTAAAATCTTGATGGGACATGCCCTGGGTACAGCAAGTAACACATCAACTTTATTCAGGGCCCTAAAATAAGTAATGCTTCCCACTGATAGCACAAGGAACATACAGTCCTTGACAGGAGCAAGAGGGTCACTTGCATTTCTCCAGGCCAACTTCTCCGCACTGCAGAACACACCCTGCATCAGGCTCAGAAAGCAGGAGGGGGTTCAGGACCCTCCTCCAGCTGCTCAGCACTTGTCCTGTGAATCGTGAAGCCTTTCTGCACACTGACCCTGTGGCCAAGCACACCCTGAAGCACGTTCCCCTTCTCCTGTTTCATTTCCTGCACCTAGACCACATTCACCTTATGGGCTACCAGCCCATCCGTGCTGCAGTCTGGGGTCTCCACTGCCTGCAAAGGAGGAAGGGGATTCTCTCAGTTCCAGATAAACAAAGCATCATCCCAAAGATATTATCTGTGGGAATGGCCATTTCACGTGAACACCCCACACTACTGTGCATCAGGACACACCTGATGGGGACATGAAACAGTCACGGCCAGCAAACCCTGTGGACTTCCCATATTCTGGGTGCTTCACAAGCCCATGGCCATGCAGCAAGCAGGGGGATTCCCTGCAGCAAGTGGGGTGGAGACAGATGTCTCCAGTTTGTCCCCAGGATGGAGGCATCCCCGTCATGCAAAGGGGATCGCTAGGAACTAGACCCCTTGCTCTGAACGACAGCACTCAGTTGAAGGGCCAAAGCTTCAGGTAAGATATTTCCACTGAATGCCTTAGATTAGGTGAGATGAACTGTGAGTTAAATATGGCTTCTTAACATAAAATGGCTTTGGGATCCCTCCTGCATTGCAGCACACCACAGGCTATAGTCAGCTTTCCCAAGTGTCCAGCCAAGAAAACTGATAGGAGCAAAGACACAAAGATTTGCTTGTACAACATCCGCAACTGTGAGGCTACCAAAGCACTTTGCAAGGGCCAGTTAGTGTATACAGAGTTGTTTCCTTCTGAAAAGTAATGGCCTGCCCGTCCCAGCAGAGCACAGCAGCTTGGAGTCCGGTGCAGTAACATCCCAAAGCACAAATAGCAGCTACTTGCGTCTCCAGTGTCATCATCAGTGACAGACTGCTGATGGTATCTGAGTGTATCTGTGAGCTCCCCAGTGCAATGCATTTAACACGTTCAATAGTTAGAATGAGAAGCCTTGGCACAGGAGCAAATGCTCTCAGACACACAAGGCACGTCTATCCTGTAGTCCAAAGGCATGACCAAAGGTTTTGTGGATGTGCACGAGCTAGTTCTAATTAGCTACTGCACGGACTGATAATGCAGCACAGATTAACTGCTCAAATATTTACAGTTTTCAGGCCAGTTTGCATGCCATGCTCACTCCCACATTGCTCGCTGGACTGCTTGTTCTAGCAGACCTGCCCCGGGGGCTGTAGTCACACCATGAAATCTGTCTACAACCCATCAAGCTGTTCCCGTAATAAATTTTTCCCCAAGCACACTCCATAAGGGCTGGGGTGGAGTTTCCTGAACTGAGGCCACAGACAGGCTGATGTCTGATGTTCTCCTACCTGATGGCTCTGCCTCTGTGAGGAGACACTTTATGAGGCTGTGAGCACAACGTTCAGGGAGTTTGCAGACACACATGAAGGCCAAGGAGTGGTGGATCAAACACCATCCGGTCGGCTGAATTGCTCTCATGTAGCTGCTTGAGTAGCTCTTACATTTGGGGACACTTAGTGAGGACACGGCGGCTGATGGAGCATTTCAGAGACCAAAGCAGAATAATGAATAACTACCACGGAGGGTTGAACCGAGGGCTCCACGTGCGTTTAACGAGGCAATGTTTGGACTGAAGCAGCCCCCGGGAGCGCTGAGTAAACAGGGCAAGAGGTTGAGCGGCTCCGCGTGCCGGGGAGGCTGCAAGGCGCCGCGGAGGACGGAGCCAAGGCCACCGCGGCAGCGCGGGTCTCCCGCTGGTGGCCGTGCAGCACCAGGGCTTCCTGTCGGCCTCCGAGCACCTGCTGCTGCTGCTGCCAGGCCTTATCCTTCCACATTCCCAACCACCTTTGCTAAGGTTGCCGCTACCTCCGTTTTCTTGCACGGGCGGCAGGGCGCAGATATTTGCTGGGTCAGCTCTAGAGCCCTGGCTCCGCTGCGAGGCTCTTGCTGGGCTACTTCTATTCTCCAAGAGCCTTCGGAATAACAGATACAGTTTCAAGCCAAAAGGGAATTACGCTGTCCAGGCAGCTGTGCTTTATTTGTGTCAAGGTGGGGGCACTAATGTGTATTTGGCCATTCGGAATCGCAATTCTTTCAACGTCTTCTAAATCTCAGCTTCATCATTCCTGCAGAAACAGTGTCTGGTAACTCTTCCAGCAGCTTAACTATTCAACTGCTGGAATTGGTCTCCTCTTTCCCTGCCTTGGGGTGCACAGGACTTCCCCCTCAATGAGTTAAGAAGTAAGTTTGCACGTAATTCCCCCCACCCCAGGATCAATAAGATAAAACTTACATTTTCATGTGGTAACACACTTTGATGTTAAAAATTTTGGTGCAGGCTTGCTTGCCTTTCAAAACTTGATGTTTCTATGCTGCTACCATTTATCTGGCTAATATTTCCTTCTGTTCTCTAAATTTTCTTTCCTTAAAGCCTTCATTTTGTGACTCTGCCAAGCTGTCTATATTTTCTTAAATTCTCATTTCCTCTGGCACTCACTTCTTGCTTATGGTTACAGTAACTGAAAAAAAAAAAAAAAAGAAAAAAGATTTTGCACTGAGCCCAATTTCCAGTCTGTAATCTCCAGTTTTAATATTGCTTTACCACCCTCTTTATTCTCATGTTTCTGCTTGCTGCAAGTTTACCTACTAGGTTTGGAAACCATTAATTCACTGCGCTTTCAGAGCTGCTCAGAAAGAACTAAAGCAGAAACATCCTGGTCTTACTGCTTTTATTAATTTCTGCTAGCTGTACAAAATCTGTGCCCTGCTTTGTTTAGCTTCAGATGTTGCTGGTTACCCAGCGGATCACATCTCTTCCCTCTCACGTCTTATCCTGGTGTTCACAGCATCAACATTTTTAGTGTTACCCCATTCCTTACTTCCTTCCCTGCTCCACTCTAATAAAATCACTTAAGGCTAATTTCTGCACTAGATGTAGAGCTTTTTAGGAGCACTCAACACCTCTCAACATGCTGCTGAATTAGACATTCGGTACACCAGGTAAGGCAGAAAGATGTTTTGTGATTGAAGATTTTCTTGGAAGGCATGAGTATTCCCTGCTCATCCGGGAAGAGGCAGGAAACCAGCATTAGGGAAAATCAAAACAAAAACAAAACAAAACAAAAACAGCAACAAGAAGAAAGCAGCACTCCTTCCTTACAGGACACTGCAGTACTAACACCATGAGTAAGGTGAATGACCAAAGATTTAATTTATAATAGTAGCAAGAGCATTAAAATCTGCCTTTAGTCCAAGAATCCCTGCACCCCTTTAGAAGGGCTCTGAACCTTCGTAACACTATGAAGAAATAAGTATTTTACTGTCATTATTTACATGGACCAAGTGAGTCATCAAGACGTTAGGGCCCAGACTTTCAAAACAAAGAGTTCGTGCTTTGGGCATCGAGTTCCCCATGTGCTCACCATAATTGCAGACCTAATCACGGCAAGGAAACACGTCAACAAGAGTCACAGCTACGGGCGCTCCCATTTCCCTGAAAACCCCGTGCAGATGTCGCTGGGGGTGCAGGGACAATCCTGGATGCTCGGCTTCTTCAGTCCTTACAAATGATCTGCACTGCCCTACATTCACTGAGTGCTAAAGTCAAGATTTGTAGGTCACTTTTGCTTGTGTCTGCCTCTTTCAACATGCAGGAAAGAACAGAGAGACTTCAATATTTTTCTGTGAAAAGTACTAGGAGGAACATAAGCAAACTTGGCTATAAAGCCAAGATTAGCTGTGACTGAGAGGATAGAGAGACCCTCAAAGGGGAGCTGAGAAAAAATGGTGGGTAGCATCATTTTTACATTCATTTTTATACTACATTACAATTTTTACATTCATTTTTACACAACACCAAAAACTGTAACTACTTGACCATTTCAGATGCCTGGGATCCACAGTACAGTTGCTTTTAGGCAAGGCTGCTTTCTCTCGCTAGTGCCCAACAGGTCCCCTTGTGAAAGGTAATAAATCAGTGAAGCAGCTTCAGAGAAATTCAGATTTGGGCCACGGAGAGGTGGAAGAGCTGGAAGTGGGTGAGCAACAGGGCAAAGATGAAATCCAGTGTGTAGGGAGAGTGGGAGGAGAGGCAGAGGAGAAAAAAAGCCTAACTGGAAACTTGCAGACTGGTTTCCTCAGACTATCCAGAGCGCCTGGGAAAAATAAGCATCAGGAAATGAGCAAGATGTCAACCTCAAGACCTTGGTGCAGCGAAGAGCAGGTGGCAAGAGCTGCAGAGCACTGCAGTCAAAACGAGACCTCGCGGCCCCTTGGAAAGCAAAGCGTGCGGGGAGGGTCCCTTTGCTCGTGATACATGTGCATTTACACCAGGGCTAGTTCAGCGTGCTTGCTTTCTGCTGCTGCATTTCCACCTCTAGTGGGAGAAGTGGTGCTCATAGAACATGCTCCAGCTCTGTTTACTTGCTGTCAGAAAGCACAGCTTCTGCTAGGAAAGGCTGTCCTGACCAGCCCCCTCCAGTCTTTTCAATACGCTTTTCTGAGCGAGAAGTATCAAGAAACAAGAAATCTAAGTGCTTTGCACAAATGTGAAGGACATGCACTTTTTTTTTTTTTTTTTTTCCAGTCTCTATTTTAATATCTTTTGCTCTGGTGTAAAGGAGATTGTGGTATTTGGTTTTACATATATGTGTAATCTTGCTGACTTGTAGTGTTTTAGAAAGAAGGAAACTGTGTGATGCAGGCAGAGAATTGCTTCTCAACATCATCTCTTCTCAGAGACGAAGCAGGAAATCCCCCCTAGGGCTGGGTTAGGAGAAGATGGTCAAGCATAAAGAGAAGACAAACATACGCAGCAGAGACCCCCGGGATGAGCCCTTCTTGGCTACCAAGCACAGTACTGTGCTCTGATGAAGAGCTATTACTCTCTATCACGAGTCCCGGGAGGTGCCCTTGGGTGCCCAAGTCCTCTCTCCGGAGAGATGTCTCGTGGCTCTGGCGGCAGGAGAGCTGGCTGCTGCGCAGGGCTCTTCCAGAAGAGGTTGGGTTTCTGGGACGTTCATGAGTCTTGATGGGGAGTGAAAGCTTTTGATAACTCTATAGGAACTTGGCCTCCGTGCATTTTCCTCTCTCTCTGGATACAATCTTGGCAGCTGCTCTGAGTCTATTTTAAACAAAGCCAGTGATTTCTGGAGAGATGGAAAACACATGAAGGGCATAGTGAAAAACAAGCAGAAAACCTGACTGCAGAGCGGAGGGGAACGAGGGCGATAAGGATCGTGTCTTCCCCATCCACCGCGGAGGCAGGAGGAAGTGCCCTGGGTGCACAGGGCAGCTCCAGCTCCGTCCCTGCGCTGCCTGCACGGCCCTGTGCACAACGGGGAGCTCCTCCCTGCTCCGCTGCTCCCCTCTGCTTAGGGCCCCGCGCTGGTGTCCCCTGTAGCCTGTAGGCCCCAGGGCTGCTGGCTGCAAGGGGTGGTGATTGCCACAGGAAAGGGGAGCAGGAGCCAGGAGAAGTCTAGGCCTATGACACCAGCTCATGATACCAAACCAAAAGCAGGTTATCTACACGGAGTCAAAGCCATATAGCTGACCGAAGGCCAAGAAAGGGCTGTCAGTATGTGAGGAAAGAACCTGTAGTTTATGTATGCTGAAGTATTTTTGATCTGCATTTTGATCCAGAAGCCTCCTTTCCTGCTGAAAAGCTTGGTAATGAAGCCTTGCTCGCTCAGAGCATGTGGGATATCCGTATGAACCCTTTAGTAATCTCCATTTAAGTCATTTCATATGTGTGTAGAGGAGCCAGTGGGGCCTGCCCTTGGCAAGCAGACTGTGCAGGGCTGTGTCCCTCCTGCCCCTGACATAACACGCTCCCAGGTCCCTCCTCACGTGCCTGCCGTCCCAGTGCAATTCAGCCCAAGCTTGGACTGCCTAAAAATCCCTGCCCAACTACACTGGGAGCAAGCAGCACGTACAAGGGAGCCTGTATGCTCACCAGTATACATCTCCAACAAGCAAAGATCTCTCCTCTGTCTTTAGGTCCTGTTTATGCAGTCCATATGATCAACTCTCTCTGCTGTTTCCCTCAGACCCTGAATGCTGTTATTACATGCTGGGTAATCTCTGTTTGCACTGCAACCTCTCTGGGTCAGGGATGCTATCTTGACTTTGTTTTGGAAGGCACCCAGCTCACTCCCAAGCATTCAACAAGCAGTCAAGAAATGATTTAGATGGAGAAACAGAAACACAACTTGCCCAGGCTTGACAGAATTTCTTTATTGGCTCCCTGTTCAAATCAAATTAGGCTGGCAATGACCAAAGTTAATGACTGTCTGGAGAGTGTTTGGTCATCCCCAAACCAGTTGTTTTGTTATTTCAATGCAATTTTTTTCAGGGGATGTTCACATTGCAAAAAATCCTATCCCATCTGCTACTGGTTGGTATTCTTAGAGGCCATCCCAAAAGACAGATCAAGGACTGAATAAACATGAAAACTTTGGAGACAGGAGTAGATGATGGATAAGATATATTAGGTTTGGCAACACTATAACCTGCCCAAGTCTAAAAATCATGAGTCAGACTAAAAAGAAAACAAACACAGAGACTAGAAATTTTTTTTTAAATCCTTTTTCTTTTTTGTTCTGACTTCCCAGTCTCAGTCCTATCTGTCCACCTAGAGGGTCCTGATCAGTTTGCTAGCATGGTCAGTGCTCCAGAATTTGTTGCAAGTGTGATGGCTTTGCTAAAAGGCAAGCATCAGAAATCTCCCTGCTATTCTTGGCTCTGGGAGCAGATTGTGGTCTAGTGGTTACAAGCCTCATGGCCAGCTGAAACACACCCATGTTTGGGTCATCTGCAAGACATGAACCACGAATGTCTCGTTACGAGAGCATGAATTTCCAACCTTAGGGCTAACAAATCAGATGCTAGTGCAGAAGTAGGAACAAGGTCAAATTGCTTCAAGAAGTTTTCTTGCTAAAGGGTGACAACATGGTTTGTAGAAGGTCCTAATTTGGCATTTCCTTTGAAAACACTGTGTAGCAAGTAGCTGAGACATAACTTTGTGCATTAGAGAGCTGGATTCAGTTCCAAGCTTGTGTGAAGTGTTCTTGGTGCTTCTAGATGTGAAGTGCCTTGTTAACCCTCCAAACTCTCAATACGTGGCTCTGCTTGCTGAAGAGTGTCATGGGCAGCATAGAGACTGTTAATGAAATGATTGCCTGACAAGACTCTGCCTGGCCCTTCTTCTTTTAACAACTGCTTTCCCTGAGCTGTGGAAAATAAGATTTTTTCTATCTGTAGCAAGGAACAAAATCACCTTCTTCAGGACAGCTGACAACATAGGGGCAGCACAAGGAGGTCTGCACTTGAGCTGTCTGTGCCAGGTTGACCTGAAGATAAACAGATATCTCTGTACTTTTCACTGAGGTTCCAACTCATCGCTAAATTAAATGTATATCTATATATATATAACACCAAAAAGTTAGTGCACTTTTCCTTATGTGTTTTTAGGGCACTAAAGACTCCAAAACAGGCACGTGATGACCCATTTTTAAACTCACTTAAGACATGTTTTTACTCTTTACAGAGCACACATTTCTCTAGTTCCTCTGGTAAATGTACAGAGAAGTGTTGAACCTTTCAGTATGGCCAATTAATCACTAGTTGGCAAGATGAGGAAGTGCTCTGGACTTGTACCAACTCAAAAATACGAGACATTAGAAATCATATCTTATCGTAGAGAAAGAAGTGCAGTGCACAGAAGTAATGTCCCTTTATAGACCCTGTGCCTATTTTGAGACTGACAAAACACACTATTTTACACAATGATGAGTAAGTAGAAGCAGTGAGACATAAAGGGAAGTTAGCATCCTAACCTTGAACTCTGTGATATCCACTTTTAGGCACCCAGTCCCCATCACCTCCACTAGTCCAAATTGGGGTCTTGGATGGTTCCTCAAGCAACATAAGTGGTACATGACTAAAAGCAGGGACCCGCGGCCGGCATCTCGAGCAAGCAGCCAGTTGGAGAGCTGCTGAGGTGTTAAGAAAGTGAGGACAGGGCCCAGTGAAACATTTCATAGGAACTGAGCATCTCGCAATGGAGCCTCTGTCAGGTCAGCATTCAAAGACTTGACCTCACAAATCCAATTGATATCAAGCTTCCTTCCCTGCTGGAAGGAACTTGGAACTGGAACTTGGCATATGCATTCATCTCTCCCAATTTTTCTAGTCTGAGACCAGAGAGTCATATTCACTCTCTTTTGCTTACCTCTGGCCCCAAAACAGCCAAGTGTTAAAGCACTAGTAGAAGAAATTCAGAGCAGAGCAGCTGTGCTTGCAGCTCTCTGCTTGGGAGCAGAGGATGAGGCTGGGATCGCTCCTGACCGCAGAACAGCAGCTCTGCCCGAGTGCTCACACCTGAGTTACTGGATGGCAGTAGGGAAAGCTGTCACCACCCTCTGTCCTTCAGGGTGACGTTCCCTGAATAAGAACCCTGGGAATCCCAAAACAGGCAGGTGGAAGAGCGCCTGCTTGCTTGCTCTCACAGGACATAGGCAGGAGATGGTTCCCAAGATGTTTAGCACTTTTGACACAATTTTAGACATTTAGGGAAGCGGAGTGTGAAAAGCCCTTTCAGGATTAGGCAGCAGGTGAGTAAGACTGTGGATACAGACTCCAAGGTCAGAAGGACAGATAAGCACATGGGCCTCTTGCTGGATCTAGTTCTGTGTCTTACATTACAAATCAGCTTAAAAAACAGGAATAATAATCCCCTTCCCCGTCTTCCTCGTTTCCCTGTTGCAGCTATGACATTAAAGTGCCAGATGAGTTGGACAAATCCAAGCCCTCTCTCCTTTATCTACGGATCACAGCCCAGTGGGGTATCAGCAGCAGCAAGTCGCCTCTAACTTGTCTGGCCTGGGCCACAACAGAGGCTCAAGCAGGCAGGGGCCCAGGGACAGGGAAGGCTCTCCGTGCCCTCAGGGCCTGGACAGGAGGACTGTTTTTAACGTTACATAATCATACATAGGTTTTATAAAATGGTTTGCAGACATGCTTAGGGCCTTCTCAAAGGGCATGTGAGCTGCCTCAGTGGGAGAGGGGGCAGTTGCTCCTGTGGGTGAGTGCGGCTACCTGAGGCAAAAGCTTTACCTGAGGGTAAAGCATAAGAACTACCCTTGCCAGGTCACCATGAGTGACAGGCGCTGCCAAAAGCGTCTGCTCTTCCAAGACCTCTGGAAAGTCCTCACAGATAAGGGGCCTTGTTTCCCATCTCCTGACCCTCGCTGAAATCTCCTGCAGGCCCAAGCAGAGAGTGGGACCTGTGCCATGGTGGCAGAAGGGCTCCATACAGGGCAGCCCGGCCTTGCCGTGTCCTGACAGCTACAGGGACGTACACCAGGGAACGGCAGCTCTCACCACAGAGCTGCGCACAAACATGCTGAAGTCAAGAGTTTTTGCCAAGAAAGTCAGCGAGCTCTGGAGTGCGTTAGGTATAGCAATGACTTTGGCATAGTCCCCTTGAAAAGTGACACAAGGACATAGAAGTAGGATACAGGAATATAATTAAGAGAGAAAGAAGTTGGGAAAGATGTTGGGGAGAGACCTTTGGTCAGTGAGATTTATTAGGAGGCGCCGCAGGCTCCTGAGGGAGAGAGCAGAAAGGCGTTCACTGGGGATATTTAAAAATCAGACTAATGAAGGTGCCAGCTGAGATACTACAGGGGATATACTTGCTCTGGCAGGCAAAATGAG
Organism: Nothoprocta perdicaria; assembly: GCF_003342845.1. NCBI lineage: Eukaryota > Metazoa > Chordata > Aves > Tinamiformes > Tinamidae > Nothoprocta > Nothoprocta perdicaria. The sequence goes on along the minus strand of NW_020456087.1, from coordinate 312,847 downwards.
CCTGTGATTGCCAGATTATGACAGGAAAGGGGAAGCAGAGCAAGCAGCCACGGCGGGAAGAGCCGTGCGCGACTTCCCTCTTGCTTGGCCTCCTGGGGACACCTGCCAAGGTGGTCAGGAGAGCAGAGCTCCTCGCCAAGAGCTTCGCCTTGCTCCCGGGCACGTTCTTCACCTGCTCCTGTTTGCACAGAAATAAAGCTGACTTCAGCCTGACTGCTCACTTCAGCTATTTACAACAAAATTAACAAGTTATTCCACATTATAAAATGTTAACGATGTTCCTGCCTCTTTCCCTCCTGTTCCCAAGCTCCCTCTGCTCCTACGTGGTCTGCTGGTACCGCAGCCTCCTATTTCAGACCTATCATCATGACCAGCACCCAGTTATACTAAGAAATGTTAAAGTCAGCCCCAGGCGCCATATCTGCTCCCCTGCTGCCTCAGCCCAATACTACAGGGGACTGTTGCAATGAATCATCCGCAGTAAATTAAGAAGGTGGTGAAGGAAAATGATTGAAACGAGCTATTTCTTTGCAGAATCCCATTAGCCACTTCCGGCTATTTAACTCTGTTCATTTTTTTTTTTTGCAAAAACTCATCATGCTATAAAAAGTCAAGACTCATTGTTCACTCAGTAAAAGCTAATTGTCTCCCCAAAACACAGCTTCATGGCTGCTGCTGTCGTGATTTGAGCAGCAGACGTAAACAGGGTCATCTCCAGCCATAGTGGGTGGATGTTTAGTTTATAGCGCTGAGGTTAAGAGTGAAAGCGTGTGACTAAGAGCAGAAAACAGAGGAGCCTTTGTATACATCAAGAGCCCTGAGGCAAAACACAGAGAAGGAGAATGCTGACACAGACTTTAAATGGAGGAAGAAAAGAGTCTATTATAAATGGTACAGAGAACACAATTCATTTAAAAGAAATCAAGTTTTAAAGGACTTCTATAGGGGAATATGAAAATTGACATCAGTGCGTTACGCCTGTCAGTCTGTCGTCTAATTCTGCGCCTGTGCTGGAGTGCTACGTACCATGTCAGGTGGAAGACAACCTGTAAGGAGCTATCATCCACTCTGCATTAGATTCTTGTTGGGAGTAGGTGTCTTCTCACTCAAACCTTTCAATGGTAACCAGCAATAAGCACAGCAAAGCATTTACATCTCTTGCATTTTAACACCAATCTCCCAAAACACTCAAAAATTACTTTCAGGACACTTTTTTTCATAACTCCCCTCCTTCCATAAATAGAAAAGGCTGAGGGCAGAGGGGAAAGGAAAGAGGTTAAATTTTTTTCCAATTTATTCATCTTTAAAAGCTGCAATGAGAAAGCTGCTTGGGAAAGTCGCATATGTGACAGACCCAGCGGGCTTACTGCCCCACAAAGCAACAGGCTGAGTGCTTGAAAACATTTCCCAACCCATATGCTACACTGGCTTCTAAATTTCAGCAGCAGGAGTCATGAAAATAGAGTGTTTTGTGCAGTAGCTTGCGCAACTGAAGCCTCATCTTTGGAGTGCTTTATTATTTTTAGCGAGACAGGCGGAACAGTTCTTGATAAACATTTTCCCCTTGAAGCAATAATCCTACTTAAACTTTTTACCTTGCTGCTCTAGCAGGCTGCTAGAGTCACCATTTTCTGTTAAAGTGCTGGCCATGTTATTATGTGAGGTGGGGACACACTGTGAATGCTCCTTCCAATTGCCATGAAAGGCACCATAGCTGGACACAGACTCAGCATCCCATGGTGGTGAGCAGGCTGGCGAGGGCACACGATTTCAAGAAGGAAACTTCTTCTCTGCAGTTCAGTCTTTAAGACATCCAATTTCTTTCAAATCAAAATAATTATATGTATTTAATGTCTCATATAACTGGAATGTTTCAGCTGTAATCTTTTGTCCCGATGCCTAAACCTGGTGGTGTTTCCGCACACCCTCCTGGGTATTTTATACAACAACAGGTTGTGAAAGGTCAGATCAGAGATCCCAGTCTAATTTCCTAAGACATGTCAGGAGAAGAAAAGCAGTCCATATAACTAACTGTACACTTGCCTTGGTTTTGAGCAAGGTGCAGTGTCTCCTTCTACTTTGGCACATACTCCTGGGGTAGCTGTACGGACAGTTAATTTTTAAAAGCCTTTCTTTTCTTTGATACAAGAATTGCTACAGCTTTTGAGTGAGGGATTAATTAACCATAGGAAGATCAGGGAATTAAAGGCCAGCTCTCCCACCCATCTAAGTGAATCTCACTTCTGTCCCCTTGTATCAGTATGTTACAACAGGCTCTTTCATGGTCTCATGATACTGGCCAGGGGACACACTTTCCAGTAGACCTAATACAATGAAAAGAAAAACTGTCTTTTTCCCCCTGTGGTCTTAGATGCACATGTGGCTTTTCATACCACACACATCATGTGTTTTTGGAATGAAAGGCCCTTTTGTAACACGCATGCACCAGCAGAGGCAAGTTAACATCGAGCGGGATTGTTAACTGGGTTTCCTACAGACTCCACGTGAATATTGTATCAACAGCATCACATGAGCAGTGCTCGCTGGGGGGAGTGTGACCAACTATATTATAAATATTTTCTGATCTCCATTCCTGCTCACATCTCCATTCCTGCTTCATTCCTACCTGGCTTAATTACTATTAATTAATGGTGATATATATTTTTTTTCTTTTCCCTTGTACTAACTAGGACAGCAAAACTGCAGGACCACCTAAAAATCATGCATATTCCTATCACTTAAGATGGTCAAGACATGCTTAGTTTTGCACATGAGGGAGTCACTACCACTTCACAACACCCAGCACTGCCTTTAAGGCACAAGCCCAGCAAGGACTGTTATATTCTCGGTCACCAAGATCACCCAATATCACTGTCTTTATCACAAAGGCCTGAGCACTCTGTACATGCCCAGGCACAAGCTGGCATCACTCAAAGGTTACACTTCACAAATGTGGAGGATAAAAAGGGTTCAGCTCTCTGATTTGAAGCAGGATGCCAGCTGTACAGTTCCACCTAGCAGCAGTCCTTTATCCAAGGGTAGGAATGTTCTCCTTGAAAGAGTATTTCATCACTCAAATGAACTATGCCCAAGGACAGCAGTCCAGTCTGGAAGGAAAGTCTTTTCTTTGTGGCAGGGTTTGGATTTAGGGTAGGTACTCAAGGATTTACCACATGTTTTCCAAGTTGAACAACTAAGGTTGTGTTGCTGATTGGGATGAACTCTAGAACTAGCTGTGGTTAAAAAATAAAACTAACACACACAAAGAATTTAACAATTTTATTAAAAATTGTACCAGTTATTAGAAAAAAATCCAAGTATTAAAGTATTAAAAAGCACCAAAGAAAGAAAGCACAAAGCAAATATACTGTACAGATACAAAAGAGGAGCACTGCCCCGTCACCACTGGTACAGGCAGGAGCCCCGGAGGCACACACCCAGGATAAACAAAATGCTACATTCTCACTGGGTCTCAGTCCATGGCAAAGAAGGATGTGTGCACTTCAGGACTAATCCGGACAGGGATCTCGCAGGAGAGCATCGGGTTCACTTCTGCAGCAGGAGCGGGCAGGATACTTACTGTGGGAAAACTTCACGGAGGGTATGGAAAGTTCATTACGCAAATTCTACCTCTCTTCACCCCTTTGCTTTTCCAAATGGAGGACTCCAAAGAAAAAGTTATCTCGGCAAAGTAGAAAAGTCACACGGGAAGGTGAGGCAGAAAATGTGATTCCACACATTTTACAGTATTCCCACCAGTATTTTTTACCTAGAAACATGGGAAACTGTACTACATCCTTGATACCACAGAAGAGAGGAGAAGGTACATGATTAATTTTACTAAAGAAACACTCTAGATACCCAATATCCAATTTAGTGTCAGTATTTTCAACTGTACCCTGTGGAAACAGGCACACAAATCCCTTGGGCTGCTTTGAAAGTTCCCTGCTAGAAGTTTAACTTGTGCTATTTATTTAAGACAGTGACTATGTCTTTACATCACACCAGTCTCTCTCCCTTTTTCATCAAATTTTCCTTCCAAAAGAGCCTAAACTGGATCTAAAATGGAGCTGAGGAATGTGCGACGATGCTCTCCTGGAGCTGTGTCCACAAATCAGGGAGACTCCTTTAGATTTAAGAATAACTTTATACATGCAAAATTTTCATAATGGATTTTAAAAACAGTTTAAGAATCTACCCTTCCCACCCCTCCATTCCCCAAAGGCAGCAAAGAGTCTGAAGACAGAACTGAAACATGGCTTTAAAAAACAGTCCACAGACACTAGGTTTCACTTCCCAGAAACCAACTTCCAGCATGGGATTCACAGGAAGGGACCCTCCTTTCTGTGGCTATGGGGAGGGGGAGGCACATGAAGAGAAAAGGGCTGGGGGTGTCAGACTGCATTCAGTTTAAAAACACACACACAAACACACACATCCCCGCGTGCACACCCATATACACGGCACACAAACACGCACCCACTATTACATTCCAGTGCATTTGATGTGTTTGGTCTTTTCTGCTTGTCCTTGTGGAGAAGAACCGGGCTGTGCCCCACTGGCGTGGACACACGTGAGCCAAAGAAACAGAGAGCGCTGAGGAATTTAGGAACGGCAGAAGATCGTCCTAGGATCTCTTACCAATTCCTTGAGGTATTTCTTTCTAAGAAAAAAAAAAAATCCAAGGCAACTGGCAGGCATTTCTGAACATGACAACCCCAAATGCCAGTTTTGAAAGAGACTCATGTGAACAATGTTGCTGAAAACACTTTTTGTCAAACTGAGCTAATACTCCATAGTGCTTGGTCCATGAGCAGAGCTCCCACGAACACGAATGGGCGTCCCATGGTCCCTTTATTCATAATCTCCCAGTAAGTATTGCTAATAAGGCAAGACCGCCACATTTCTGCACTCTTGTTCAGCGCCTAGCACATCTGCTGAGAGCGCTCCTTATATTTCCCTTTAAAAACACCCCCAATAGTTCAGCATCCAGCACGTCCCAGTCTCACCATTCCTAGAGCTTCAGTGGAGACAAGGATGGGTCAGGACCAGTACAGGAGGATGGAATTCATTTTACAGAGTTGACAGACTCACATTGCAACAACTGCCTCAAGTAATTTTCCTTGAAAAAAAAACAGAAAAGAAATAAAGAAAACCTTAAAAAGCTTCTTCCTAGTCTACCAAGGGGAAGACTCTGCAGTTTCCCAGAATAGTGCCAGGCTCCAGTGACTGCTGTGGAGCAACGTGAGGGCTGAAGCACTCTCATGTGCACACACATCTCACAACTTCATGCCAGACTTGAAAGGACAGAGCTGATCGTCAGTAGAAAGAAAGGAGCCTTTGCAGCCAACCTTCCTCCCTCCAAAGGGCTGGGGTCCTCTCCTCTATCCCCTGTCGATACAGGCTTCAGAGCAGAGGCTGATAGGGAAGTTCCTTTCCCGTAAGGCTCTTCTAATGGGAGTTTGGCCAACAAATATTTAACGCCAAGCAGCTTGCAAAAGACAGACTTGGTACTAAAGGAACGTGGATTGCAGTGGAATATGCAAACCCATATAACCAACAAACTCCTGACAGCTGAGATGTGTGAGATGTGTTATGCAGTATTGTGGTGCTGCCAGCAACCTTGGGAGAAGCAGTCCTACACACAGCCCCTACACAGACCCATGGCAGCCCCTTCCTACGCTGATCCATTCTCTCCTCTGCCTTTGTTGTATCCTGCTGGTGGCAATTGCAGCAACCCCTGGACAGTCACTTTGTTATTACTGGCTCAGCTTTCAAGAATTGCAGGAAACAAAAGTAAAACTATTCCCTACTAGCACCAGGCTTACTGGATCCAGAGCTGGGCTCTGTTAAACAAAGACACTTGGCTGGTGGGAAATTGGGAAGGGATGCAGAAATGAGCTGTCACTGAGAACTCTCTCTCTCCAGGAAGGAGAGCTGAGGTCTGGAGCTGTTCTGGAGACCTGGGAAAGGCGAGCTAGATGCTTCAGCACTGCTGGTGCCATCAGCAGCAGCTCCAGCTTTTCCGCAAGTAGGTGAGACTGTGTGTATGAAGCAGCTCCTTTTTCCGTAAGTGAATAACCAGCCTGCTCCTCAAAACCTACATGAATCAGAATAAGACTCTTGGGTCGACACAGCATATTTCCTTTCTCTAAGATAGGCAGATATGGAATAAAATTACAATATGCTATCAGTGGCTGCAAATCTCTGGCAACAGTGACCACCACACATATTGCAGGAAGTCACTCTTTGTCTAGAATTGGCTCAATGTCTCCAATAAAGTATTGTTGTTCATGGGGATTTTAACCTGAGACTCTAGAATGAGCAATTTTGATAAGTCTTTTGTTCCAGAGGGAAATATGGACTGGCAAAAATGTGTCTGCCCTTGGAACCAAGTGATTCTGGTCAGGTAGTCAACATGACTGCAGAACAACTTCAGGTGTTTAATAGGTTGAGGAAAGTCTTGTCCTAGATAGACTCGTACGTCACAACACCAGCAGGGGCCAAAGCCAAACCTACCCTTCCAGCTCACACCCCTCCCGACCACAGCAGGCCCCACCTGCACGTGGATTCCACTGGCCTGTTTGGCCGTCAAGTCAAGTGGGAGAGGAAGGGGAAAGCTCAGATGGTTTTTTAGGGTCAGAGGCACCTGTTGAATCTTTCCCGCTTTCCAGGGCTGCAATGATGCAGCTTTGATCTGTTGGTCTGTGACAGCACTTGCTAAAGGGGCCCTGCCAACCAGAAGGGAAATAAGAAGCATCTTGTCCTGGAGGAGGCCGTGCAGGCACACAGCCCTGCTGCATTTCTACCTGAGCTCTAGCAGGCCTCACTCCTGCCCCACCAACAGCCTTAGTGTCAGCCAAAGATTCTCCATTTTATGAGTCATCTTCTCAACATCCAGCTTCCAAGGGGTCCCAGCTGAGTGTCTGCTCGCGCTGCCCCTCAGCCTGTTGTTTGACTCCCTGCTCTGCAGCGAGCAGCGTGTGCTCCAAGCAGAGCGGGCAAAGCAAGGCCTGGGAAGGCTGCTCTCCATCCCTATGGGCAGAGCGGCTCCCCACCCTGCTGCTGCCAAACCAGCAACAGGGACCACCTGGGTCCCTCTGGGTAACTGTAGTGCACGTGCTTAAGGAAAAGATACAAAGCCAAAAACAACACGCCCCTCTCTCTCTAAAAAACCCCTCTACCCCTCTGCTAAAACCCAAGCCCTAAAATAACTTGAGATTCACTTCTATGAATTCTCAGTCACCTGGACAAATGTATCACCCTAGCTCTAGTTAGAAAAATAACATAAGAGGGAGGAAAACAAAAGATTTTCTCGCAGTAGCCCTCATGATGCTGAAAGACAGTGGTTGGGAGCAGAGGCAAATGAAAACCTGTTTCATGAATGAAATGAAAAGACCTGTTTCAGGGAGCTAAAGTACATTTTGCCACAGTGAAGTAGGATGCAAGATGAGAGAATGGGGCTGGGAAAAAGGGAAAAACTCCAAATACAACTGTGCTCAGCAAATTGTTACCAGACACTACAGTGCAATGATGCGATTACACAAAAATCAAGGAAAGAATTAGAGAAAGACATGCAAAGAGGGGTAGGGGAGAAAGTACATGTGCAAGTAAACTACTCTTCCTGTGGACTAAGAGCAGAAGAATTCCTCAACACCTGAAGCTGATATTTGTACCAACAGCAAACAGTAGTTCTTTCAACAGATCAGTTTTATAATCGGAGATTTAAAACAAGTTGCAGGGAAACAGGGAAACTCTTTGAAGAATATAAAAGATGTGTTGCTTTACTGGTAGTATTTTATCCAATTTGTTACTGGGTTTATCAATTAACAATATTTAAAGCTACGCAGAAGTATTTCATTTGATAGGTAATTCCCCTGTGCTGATCTAATAGTGTCAGTCATACAGACAACCTTATGAGCAGATAAAAAGCAGGATTTCTAGAATTTGAACAGTATTACTGCTGCTAGTCAATAGATGCTTACAGCAGCCTCCCAGCATCATTTGGTAGAGCAATGGACAGACTGCTGAGACAGTGTTTGTGTTAAACGAGTTGCTAATTGATTTCCCTATCAAATCCTGAAGCAAATTATCAGATGCCTGGGACCTAAGCCTTCTTGAGCAACCACTTTATAATAATAGAAAAGAAACAAAAAGAAACACCCATCATAAAATTAATAAAAACATATACATTAGCACTGTAGGAGCACGATGCTTGGGTCTTGTTCCATGGTTTTCAGCTCCACGCTGGCCTAGAGACGCAGCAGTTGCTGAACTGTAAGGACACGGCTGCAGACACTGCATAGCCACCAGTAACTCCAAGCAGGGTTTGGAAGAATGTCTTTACAGAAACAATTTTGTCTGCTTGGGGCAATGAGAAAGAGCAGCTTCTTGCGAGAGATCTGCAACTGGTATTCAATGGAAAGATTTAAGAGATCAAATTTCTTTGTGATTTCCTCTCACAAAAGATCCAAGAAAAGAAGCAGTAACCCATGCAGAAAACAAGCAACCCGCTGGATCTAAGCTACTTGAATGCTATTGTTGCTAGAAGAACTTTGTTCACGGAGGAATCAAGCATCGCTACTCTGGAAGATACTCAAAGTACGTTTAGAGTCATCAGTCCCAGACATCCCTTTCCAACTAGCAGCCAAAATGACAAACTCCTGCCCTTTGCTATTGACCAGCAGAGAGCAGAGGAAGCCGCTGGCCTCACACCTGCCTCCCTTGCCCAACAGTCACGGGGAACCAGCAGCAAGCGTTACCAAACACACCCACATTCGACCTTTCCTTCAACAGTGTTGGACCAGAGCTCCCTGCCTCGCGAGGCAGCAAGCAGCGAAGAAGAGTCCGTAAAAACCCCGAACTTGAAGGCGAGGATAAGAGTGTCCCAGAGTCCTCCCATCCGGCCGGCGGCGTGCTCGGCTCTCCCCCAAACCAGTGTTTGTTCCGTGCTCCCTGCAGACGGATGCGGCCCGGCGCCGCTCACCTCTGCCCGGTGCGGTTCCTGTTCGCCTCCACGTTTAAGGCCAAGTTGTGTAGGAAGAGAAGGAGCTGCCACCACACTTGATTCCTGTTCTGCTGATGCTGTAGGGGAGAACAGTTGAAACGGAGTTATTTATATTTCTAAAATTGCAACATACCGCTTCTCTTTTCCAAAAACAACTCAGTTACACTTTTCAAGAGTAGACACTTTAATCCCATCAGCATAACAAGGGGGTGCACGGAGGGATGAGGGGAGAGAGGGAAATGATAAGTTCTCCAGAAATAATTGTAGCTCTAACATTACAAAAAGAAAAGAGCAGACCCTTTATGCATTGTGCACAAGAGGATTAAACTTTTTTTTTTTGCTTGTAGGATTTTGCAAAGTTTAGCCAAGTGCTGTTTTTAATCAGATTGGCTTCTGAGCCTTTCAAAAGCCCCAGCTGCATGAACAAACAACCTTTTTTTTAAAAAAAAAAAAAAAAAAAAAAAAAAAAAAAACCCCCCCTCACCCCAAAAAAAAAAAAAAAAAAAAAAAAGAAAAGAAATATAACTGGTGATCCATCTGTAAGTGATTTGACACCGTGAAGGTCAAAGGGTTAATCTTCAATTTAAACCACACTGCTGAGACAGCAAAAGTCTGATTTCATCTAGTACAAGAAAACACATTCGTGCGCACACACACTCCCCCGCCCTCCCCCCACCACATTTTCCTTCCCAGCATCTCCAAGATAATACTGCCCTTTTTATAGCCACTTTTGACAGTAAGCCATAAATAATCAGCCTTGGAGCCCTTTCCTACTGACTGGAGCCAATTAAACCTTAAGCAAGAACATACTTGAAAACACACAAAAAACCCAAACCGAGAGGTTATTTCAGGTCCCATTGTCAGGGAAGAAACACGGGAGTTGAGTTTCAGGGGGACAGCAGCCTGTACAATGCTGCCTTTGGGCAAGGACACTGTCCCTCCTTTTGTTATAGGTAATCGCCCGGCTACAAGGGGCTCCTGTTCTCCCCACCTCCCCGCACTTTAATGGCATCTCGCACAAACAGGTGGGTTTCTCTTCCCCTGCCCCTGCTGCGATACTATTTCACCCCAGGAACCAAGGCTCAATCAGAAGCCAGGCTCTGTTTTCTCATCCAGAATTCCGTATTTGCAAAGCAGAGGATTTCAGATCGCTTCTGAAACAAACCAAAGCCCAAACAGAGCAGCCCCACTTGTTCCCTGTCCCCGGCGGGTCCCCAGCAGAGGAGCCGAGGAGAGGAGAGGGCCTCCCGAGCAGCCCCCTCAACGCGGGGAGTTGGCGACGGCACCCAACACGTTGCATGAACAAGATGTTCCCGCTTCCCTTCGCCCAGCGGGGCAGACCCGCTCGCCTCCGAGGCACCCTCTGTATAATCACACATGTGATTCTGTGAGCCAACGGTGCAACCATAGCTCATATACTGGAGGTAGGCGAGCGGAGAGCTCTCCAAAGCCATCCCGAGTAACCATGATGTGATGCTCACATTGCAGCAGACGCAGGTCTGTGCCATTTGAGTCCAAAGCACCCACAGGACAGGGTGCAGAGAGGCAGCGAGAACCTGCGTCTCGGCAACTGTTCTCACTCTCAAGACTTAAAAGTTGTCTTCGGGATTTAGAGCACTTCACACAGATCTAACCACACATCTCAACATCACTAAGCATAACCCACAGACAGGAACTCTAGAGACTCATATCTTTTATTTCAGAATATCCAGTCCCTGCGTTCAGACTGCACTGATTTTTTATACATTGCTAGGTTTATATATGCACATATGCATGCATATAAATATGCACATATACCTACATTCAAGCACATGTGCAGAGCATAGGTTTGCTAGGTTTACACGTTAAAGCAGTCTTTTATAACCATTCTCTAGGGCTGGATTACGAACACCTAAATTGGTCTCCAAAAAGCAAGAAGTTTTTTGTTTCACTATTCACCTCTTCACCAGACTTGTCCTTCTTTGTCAAACTCCAGAGATTTTTCTCACCCTCCTCCTCAGAGCCACATTTCCAAACCTGCTTGAACATGCATGTGCAGCCACAGTGGCCCAGTGACATGTAGATACCACGTTTTTATCAAGCCTTTACAGCTCAAGCTCCTTAAATAAGAACCTTTGAGGTAGCATGTGAGCACAACACCTTCTCCTGGGCAGTTTCCACAGCTAGCAAAGTATGCTGGACACTGCAAGTGGTGCTTTCCCAGATTATAGAATCACAGAATGCCCAAGGTTGGAAGGGACCTCAGAGGTCATTGAGTCCAACCCCCCTGCTCACGCAGGGTCACCTAGAGCACGTGGCACAGGGCTGCATCCAAGCGGGTTTTAAAGATCTCCAAAGAAGGAGACTCCACAACCTCTCTGGGCAGCCTGTTCCACTGCTTATTTCCTTCCATTGACAACCAAAAAGGTAGCTGAGTGTCTTAAGGGGAATCAGTATCTAAGTATGAAAGGGAATGCAAAAGGATGTTTCCAGATTGTTATAAAAAGGTAAAATTGAAATCTATCACTGCTTCACTGGTGGTTCCTCTTCAACAAAAGCTCTCGTGGGATTTTACACAAACTGTTCATTTGGGGACAGACAAAGGGGATGCTCTGATCTGACTTATGACAAAATGTGTATATGAAACAGAATTCCTGCATGAATATGCCACTTCATGTAGGAGGCTGCTTCGAGCTTCTCAACAAGAGATTTCTAAATGTTCATCTCTGTCCTTCCCTCTCCTCAAGTTTTCAAGGTCAGCTTAGAAACAAAGGCTTACATGTGCTTTGTGTGACAGGCAAAGAAAGTCACAATGAGACAAGGAGGCAGAAAGGTTGAGTTCCTCCTCCTATGGCTGGAGCGGAGGAGAGATTGTCGGTTTTGTTTTGCAAATAAGAGATTGGGATATCTTCTTTTGGAAGTGTTACGGACCTGCAAGAGATCCAGTGGGATGCAGTATCACAAGCACTAAGAAAACAAACTTGAGGGATATTTATTTTTAGTTTAAACTCTATTGTGTTTATTTCACTATTTAAGACATCTTTTGATTTTTTTCTCCTCCAGTTAAAAATGTTTCCCAGTATCTACCTGAGACCCTCAGTGAGATTTTTTGTGTAAGGAAAACCAGAACAGGAATTATTTTATCCTAGTTTCCTCTTGCTTACAAAAAGCATAAAGATCTCAAATCACAATGTAAAGGATCATTATCCTTTAATATCATTTTTAATTAATATCATTACTTTTGTTTTCAAAAAATGGCAGCAGGAGACAGCTACATGGCAGCCTACAGGTAACTAGTGGGCCAACGGCAGATTTCCAGGATTTATTCCATAGTTTTTCTACTTTCTACTTTCCTGGGTGCATATTCAACCAGCATATCCTTCCTCTGGCTGCAGTTCCATGGGCACTCACTGGTCTGCGCGCTGAAATCATCTTCTCCTTACCCTAGTGTTGGAAAGTGAACGAGCCACCGAGCGGAAACGGCAGATGTTCCTCCCAATGGAGACAGGGAAAACAAGTTGCAGAAGGAATTACGCAAGCCTAAAGCAGTCCTTTCTGTAAGTTTGAGTAGCTTTTCACTAGGTAGGCCTCTGCTATGAGATTAATTTTTAGTTAATTTTGTTTTTTGGTGGTGGTACAGTTCAGCTGCCAAGGAGTATGGAAAATCAAGGAGAATGACTCCATGAATTCTGCATCTGATTTTTCAGATGTGATGAGTTCTAAGTCAAGTCTTGCTGTGTTCAGTGACTCAACCAGCATGACTATCGTGGCACAGCCTTATATTTTCCCTAAGCTTCACTATGTTGACTTACCCCTCACCAGAACATCTCAATCTTCAGCCTCGCTGCTGCAGAAAAGTGCCAGAGACGAACATTTTGCTATCTTCCTAAGATAGCAACACAGGGAATATTTTCAACCTCCTTTTCCAAGAAGGAAAAAAGCCTCTTTGGCCCATTACCCTAAGTGTGACTAAAGCAGACTGGAGCTGTGAATACAGTAAGTCAACACAAAGCTGGAAACACATAAAACCATTTCCTATTGCAGCTGCTGCTTTTTAAAGGGGATATCCTTAAGAGACTCTGTGTCCAAGATGCTAGGATGAATGCTTCACTGAGTCACTGGAAAGGCCATTTTACAGGAAAAGTGTCCCGTGAAACAACAGTACATTAACAAAGCCTATTCCATGAGTGTACTCATAAAAGTCAAAATACTGGTAAATGAACACATAAAGAAATAGCAAGGACCCTGCTAGAAGCAAATGGAGGAGATAAAAACTGTCTGAGGTTTATTCCCTCCCAGTAATTAATATTCCCAATAAATGTTGCATACCATAAGTAAGTATAAAGATATGTATCTGTCACAAAGCACAAAGCAAAGAGCACTCAAATGTCAAAAGTATTTACTCTTAGCAAGCTCTTGAATGTGGTATTTTCAAGGAAATATTACTAAAGGAAATATACACTTAAATAAAATGTTTGTCCCTTTGGCAAAGCTCCTTGAATCCTTGGGCATAAATGATTAGTATATGAATGGGTTCAATTGTAAGTATACATTAGTATATAAATAATATAAGAATGGTTAGCATATGCACTCTGTACCCAATAGAAAGGCTACAAATAATAAAAAATAAAGAACATGCTCTTCATACAGGCCTACTGTGTGTGGGTGAGGTGTATTCCTATCACAAACACAGAAACCTGCACCTGCAGCCCTCTGCTTCCTGGGCAGCTTCTGACCTGCTTCATGGCATCCACGCGTTAAGGGTCCTCATCCTGCCACATCTTTAAGGATCAAAATAGGGCTGTAAACAGCAATACTGTAGCAAAAGAATAACAATGGCACATGTGCACGTAAAAGGCAATTCTTCCTTTAATGACTAATATGCAGGAGCAAGAGGTTGTTGGGATCTCACTTATTTACTGCAAACACAAATCCTTGCACACTGGCAGCAGTTGCTGACTCAGTGCGGATGCCGCCGTGGCTGCCAGGTGCCTGCCGGCCGATGGTGCCACCGGGGAACACGCTCTGGAAGGGCTGGGGGAAGCCACAGCCCCCAAGGCACCCGAGGTCACACAGCACGGCCACAGATGGAGAAAGAAACACTCCCGTGGGGCTATGCAGAGCCTCCCATGGACGGAGCCTCCAGCGCGGAGCCTCCCATGGACTCTGCACCCGCGGCAGTGCGCAGCTCCATGGAGGGTGCCAGGCGCGCTCCGGACGCACTGCGGGCTCGCTCCAGGCTCACTCCGGCACGCTCTGGGCTCACTCCAGGCTCGCTCCGGGCACGCTCCGGACTTGTTCTGGGTGTGCCCCGGCTTGCTCCAGGCTCACTCCGGGCGCGCTCCAGGTGTGCCCTAGGCTCGCTGCGGGCGCGCTCCGGCAGGTGAGCCCTGCGCGGAGCTCCAGCGCTGGGAAAACACAGCGCGCGCGGGCCAGGCCGGTGCCGGTGCGGTGCCGGGCCGGCCGGGCCTGCAGGAAGTGGAAGCAGACAGGCACCATGGCAACGGGCAGCTGACTCGCAACCTGGAGAGGGCAACTACCGGCCAGGACTTTCCCAGGCCGCTGCGCTTCCCCTCTCCTACGCTCCGCAGGGCACGCGGAGTTATTTTCCACTGGGGCGGGGGGAAGGTGCGGAGGGTAAATACAAGCCTCGCATTTCCACACAGCCGCACCTGCTTTTGCTTTCGACCCCCCCGCCCGGCGCTGTGCCCGGGCAAGGTCCTCCCGGCACCATCGGCGGGGGCGGACGAGGGTGCGGAAAACAGATGCCCAAGCCCTGCCCAGGGCTGCGGCGGGCTGGGCGCCTCCCTGCCCTGCTCCCTCCCCGCCGGCAGGAAGCAGCGGCAGATTTATGGACTGAGCCCTTTGCCTAGCTGTGGAGCGAGCAGGCAGCGCAGCCTCGCCGCCCGCCCTGCCATAACTTGGTGCCTGTGCACGGGGACGGGCCGAGCGGTCCGGCTGCTCCCTTCCACCCGCAGCACCAACACGGCAGCGCTCCCCAAGCCGGGAAACGCTGCCGAGCGATTACAGTGTACGTTAACCACAGGCCTGAGGTGAAGCTTCCCAGAGCCTTGGAGGAAAAGTCCCGGGCGGGGGGAACACGGAGGGCTCCGGCGCTGCCGCCTCGCGGGGCAGGTGCAGCGCCGGGGCCCGCGGGCAGGGCAGCCTCTCGTCAGCAGTTGTGGTGACTCAGAGGCTAAATTTAGCCGGCGCTATAAACACGGCCGCCGCAGCACAAACACTGCCCGGCAGGCCCGTTCTCACGCGCGGCGCCGCCGGCGAGCGAGGGAGCGAGCGCCCGGCGCGCTCCTCGCCGTGCTGCGCTCCTCGCCACGCCGCGCCGCTCGCTGCACTCGCTGCCCCGCGCCCACGTCTTGTGACCCGTTACATCAGAAGAGCTAATTAAGGGCTCGCAGAAGTTGCCTCACTGCGTTTATTTTTAGACTGTTGTTATTCTTTCTGCTGCCGTGCGCCCTCAAAGTTTCCTTTGCCATTGGAGCTACCAAAAAAATGAAAATAAAGGCGCTATAAAAGGCGAGCGGGATGTTCCTCTTCAAAGGCGGGGAACAAAAGAGGGCTCTGCAGTTCGGCACACGCTTTCCTGCATTTCCACCATGAAACTTAATTGCACAAAATGCAAACACACACACACGCCTCCCAGAAATAATCGCTCCCAACATCTCATCAGTCCCCGACGAGATGGCAGGATCTGAGCAAGATCAACCCATCCAAGCACAGGACTGGAGGCCAAATGATTAGGTTCCCACCAGCAATCGCTGTGTGATCTTAGACAAGTTAAGACCTGCACTTCCTAGTCTCCACTGCTTTAAAATATATAGATATTAACAATGGGATATTACTGCAATTATTGCTTAATTGAAAAACAATTTCTCAGCTGTGGCAAGGTGCTACAAGTAGAAAGCACACTGCCACTGTCCTAGCTAGCAGGGTGCCTGAGGACTCCAGGAAATACAGCAGTCTAAAACACTGGGATTTTGCAGGAGGAAAAAAAAAAGTAGTCTAAGTTTTTTACACCACTGAATGATATTGCAGGTAATGTTAGAAATGTAGAATGTAATCAGTTCACCAATATCTCAGTCAGTACTGTCCCAAATTATATATATATATATGTATACTGTAGAGAATATATATGTATACTATAGAGAATCTTTATATTTTAAGGTTATAGCCCCTGCCCTAAAGCATTTCATTCCGTCATTTCCTGCGCAGTGGAGAATCCACAGCAGTCAGTTACAGCAGCCCTCATGTCCCTCCTGACACCCACCAGGCTCCCTTATCCTCTCACCACTTCCTCTATCAGACCTGAGCAGGAAGCTTTGTTTTTAAAGCTGCCCCCTATTTTAGAGGGAGGATAAAGACACTGAAATCTTTTGTCTGCTTAAAGTGGTGAGTAAAAAGAAATTAAAAAAGAATAGGCTAATAGAAAAGTTTTGTGTTTTTATTAAGCAAATGCATCGTGGTTGTACTGCGTCACACCTAGGTTCATTTAGCCCTGCCCCCAGCAGTCCGTGGCCCTGTGTTGCTGCCCGAAGAAAAGCAAACACAGAGCAAGAATATGCAAGAGCTCCCCCTAATTCTCTTTCAGCACTTAGGCTTAGGACTTCCTGAGCCAGATGGAGCTTCTACCTACTGAGCAACCCCTTTGAGAGCCAGAAACGTGTCCAGATTCCCCTTGAAGCCAGGTGAAGTGCTGGCACATACAGTATCTTTCGACAAGGAGTTTCCCAGATTATCTACTGCACAAAAGCTACCTCCTTTAGACTGAGCAGGCTCCTACTGGCTTAACATAACTTTGCCTAGTTCTTGTACCAGGAACAATAATGAGTCTGCCCACCCCCTTCAAGCCACATTTCACTTCTGTTTTCTACCAAATCCTCCTTGCTTTGCATCTTTTTTGAGGCTTAAGAGTGCTAGCTCATTCATTCATTTCTCACATAGAAGTTGCCCCTTCTTGCATTTCTCTGAACATTTTCTAGTTTTGCTGTAAAATTTTTGGAGGAAGGGAACCAGAACTGTGTTTAATGTTCAAAATATGGGAGACACACAGTGGCATAATTTATACAATGACATAACTACGTTCTTGTTCTCCATTTCCTTGCAACACTTCAAAGAACACTGTTTCAGATCAGACTTGAAGTTGGCCCAGCAAGTTTCTGTTAATCGGGTTGTCAAGTACCCAGCTAGCAGGACTTGGGAAAGATCAGTCCTGATGCTAGGCAAGGGGAAATAGGCTCCCATGTAATTTCTAGGAATAAAAGAAGGTGCTTCCAAGTCACCTCTTCCTTTGGACAAACTATTTACTATTTGTCAGGAATTGGAAGATTGAAGGAAAAGAAAAAAATCTGTCTCCCCACTCCACTGCATGATCTTTTCAGCTTTCTAGGAGCACTCTGTTCCTTAAGCCTGAGGTCACAACCCCACAGCCCTGTAAGCACTTTGCTGCACATCTCCCCAACCTCATATCCACCCTATCATCCTTTGCCCTCCTGATTGGGCTTCCCAGTCCATCCTCTGACCCATTTGCAGAGCTCAGCCTGGTACAGGTTCCTTGCCATGCTCCTACATCCCCAGCCAGAGATTCAAGTCACGGGTCAGTTGGCATCCCACAGACAGCAGAGGCAAACAGGAGATCCACTGCTTTGCACAGCCGCAGCTGGGGCTAGCAAACACCACCCAGCAGCAGAGATCTTGCTGTATTGCACTTACCAATGCAGGAAATAAGAGGATGAAAGCGTTTAACTAGGCTCAAGGAGGCTGCTGGTACAAAGCTAGGAGTTGCTGCTGTGATAGGTTCAGCTGCAGGATAATTTGTGAATCTTTTTTTTTTAAGGGAAAAAAAAAGTCATCATAAAGTACATTTTCCAGCAAACCATTCCAGCTAAAAAGCTTTACCACAAAATTCCCTGGATGCCCTGAGTGCCTAGCATGGAGAACGCCTGATGGATTTTGGGATAAACAACTTGCACACAGTGCTGTGCACCCATTGCCCCACACTGAGAACTCTTTGACAACATAGACACTGGCACTGTTGCATAAGCAGAGGCATCGCAGAGGAGACCTCAGTAATTCTCATGAGATACAGAGGGGAAAAAATATGCAAAATGTAACGAGTTTCACTTTCAGAGGAAAGTAACTTTTCCTCCCGGACATTTTCAGTGTCATTAACTTAAAGCAAATGGGTACATTTCTAGTAGTCTGTCCACACCTGATGTAAACTTAGGCATTCAGACCCTGCATGCTGCTTGGACCCGTCACAGAATGGCTATAAGGGGCTTATTTGTTGAACAGAATAGGGAATTTCCCAAAACAAACAGTTTTCTATAGCTAGACTCATGGTTACTTTTTGAGCATGGTCAGCATATCTAAATCAACTGCAGGATTCCTGATGTGCTGGAAAGGGGCTTTGTTGTTGTTTGTAATGCACTTATTTACTCAAGAAAGCTCTGCTCTGATTCAGCATCTGGTTCTTATTGAGCCTCAGCTTTTTTTAAACCAAGCTTTCCAGATGGGTTGACTGAAGCACAAGGAGGTCAAGAGACTTGTCTGAGGTCATACAGCAAGTCAGTGGCTCCGCTTGGACACCAGCCCAGAACTGTTCAAGGCTACCACTCCTTAGCTCTTAAAGGGACAATATTATCCCCCGTGAAGCAATCTTACCATTGCAAAGAGATTTGATAAAACTGGCCGTTCAAATCTGCAGCCTGCTTAGAGAGAGTTATGTTATTTTGAAAAGAAAATCTGTAGTGTTTCACTGCCTCAATGGAGCAAGCTAAACTAAGGAGTGTGATACTAATGTACAGCCTGATTCACCTCACTCATATATCCTATGTGCTCCTATAGGAGTCTGGCACTACAGCCCCTGTCTAGTTCTCCATTCATGTCCCAGCTAGCAGTACAGCTGATCACAAAATACATTCTCAGGTCAGCACAAGGTAAAGCCCCGTCTCAAGGCATGGGAACTCACATGCACTCAGAGCCTAAGGAGGAGCTCAAGCACTTGGCCGATGCCCTTGTCAAGTAGGGCAGAGGCAGCAAGTTGCAGCTGCCTGACCACATACTGTAAGCTCAGCTCCACCTCCCATAACCACAGAGCACATCTTTAGGATCAGCTATAGGCTAGGATATAGCAAGCACTTCAGACAACGGGCACGCAGAGCCCACGGCAAGACCGGCCTTCTGCCCCTTGCCATACTTGTTCCAACTCAAGCACAACACGGCTGGTACAAGATTCTCCTTCGGGAAGCTCGGTTTGGCTCCACCTTTGTTTTCTATGTGAACGGTGAGTAAAGTGCTGTGCAGGGAATACTACCTGTTAGAGGAGCTCCTGGCAAGAGGTATTAAATTGCTGCATGGGTCCCACATGGATGGGGGATCCCCATGTCATTCTGTGGAGCTCTTTGCAAAATGGACTAACTGCTGCTTGACAATGCAGAGCTTTGCTCAAGTCTCTCCAATAGTAAATTCAGCACCTTTAAGATTACATCTGCAGAGCACTGGGCAAGGTTGCATTATTGTTCTAGAACTGTGCTAAGAATAAAAATGCCAGGTTTTAAGTTACTGTATTCTGTTTAATATATTAATAGGAAATGAAACCTTGAAAATTGTGTACATGCCAAAAGTAAGCATAGGTGCGGCCAACTTTCTTGTTCTTACGGATACATACCCAAAAATCTTTTGTATGGCCAAGAACCACAAAATAAATACCACACAGCTCAGGGTGCCCAGGGAAGAGATAACAGTGACTCTCCAGGGTTCCCGATGTGGGATGGGGTTAGACTGGGTGTACAGCTGGGTCCAACGACAACTTGGTGATGTCAGACTCAGTAGCTACTGCCTGCTCGGTTCCTCTCGAAGCCAGAGGTGTAGAATAACTAGCAGTCTTCATTCAACACAACCCTACTGCTGCAGCAAGGCAGGTGCCATGCCTGAACTGCTGGAGAGCCTTGCAGAACTCAAGAGGCGTGTGAGGCAACTCTTGTGCTGGCTGGCTGCATTAATCCAAAATTGTAAACCCCTCTGAACTCTGGCTGAAGTAGCAGATACTCTTTCTATTCACAGGTTCAAAGATAAAACATTTCGTAGGCTCCAAAACGAGGCAAAGCCTGCTGAGAACTGGGCTTGCTCTCTATCAGGACTTCACAAGACCACACTGGTGTGACTAACTTTGTGGTATTCTAAATTTGATTCCAGACACCACTCTGGAAACACTTGGTTTTAACCAAATGTTCGAGACAAGCTGGAATGGGGCACCAACTTCTGAGATTAGTTTCACAGCAGGACAAATGACAGCCCGGTTTTCCATGTCTCCGAGATTACCCTTTCCAAACCACAATGCACTGTAATCCAGTTCATGTGTCTCCAGGGGCAGACTGCTTCTTCAGCAACAAGCTGGGAAGAGCCACTGCACGCAGGACAGAGGGGCTTCTACACATGAGATCTGTGCCAAAAGCCAAAGGAAATCCTCCATGTAGGGCTGGGAGGGAAGGGACCAGGCACAGCAACAAACCCCATGAGGAACAGTGCCTTGGACACCAACTTGTGGCTCAGTATTCAGTTTCCCTGGCAAACAAAAAAGAATCGCTTAACAGATCCAAAAGCCAAGGCCTACCCCAGGGTCAGGCTGTGGAGAACCATTGGCTGAACTATCCCATCTTTGGGTTAAATCCGACTTATTTATTTATTTAACAGGCTGAATGGCTCCCCCCTCCTTTACAACTTGCAGCCCTTCCAGTTCAAACAAAGCCAGGCGGCTCCTCCTCCGCCGGCCGCGCAGCGCAGCGGGGCAGTGCAGGCGTTCGCTTTTGTTTACTAACTCTCCCACATGCTTGGCTGACACGCGAGTCGCCCGGCCTGGCCTGGCCCGCCGGCGCTGGCCGCAGTCCTGCCTGCGCGTGGTGCGCGGAGCCCTCGCGGCACGCGCGGCCCGCCCCAGGCCGCGCAGCCCCACGGGGACACGCAGGGCCCCGGGGAGACGCAGGGCCCCCGAGGCGGCGCCACAGCAGAGCCCTCAGGGCACGCACAGGCCCCAGAGGCTGTGCAGCCCCCAGGGGACACACGGCCTGCCCAAGGCTGTGCCATAGTGGAGCCCCCGTGACACGCGCAGCCCGCGCAAGGCCCTGCAGCCCCCAGGGCACAGGCTGCACCACACTGGAGCCCTCGGGACACACACAGGAGAGCCGGAGTGAGGGCGGGTTTCTAGCAGGCCTTTTCGGGGGGCGTTCTTGGACGCTTTTCCCAGACACGAGAGAGGTGCGCTCCCCACATGAAAGGGGTCAAGTTACAACCAGTTCCGCAGCTTCACACGAGGGCTTCTGGCAGGGAGGGCTACCCTTGCCTTTGCTGCGAGAATCTGGCTATGCAGCGCATAGCCCTCAGCTCTTGCTGGCGAAAATGCAGCAGTGGGGAAAACCCCACTCAACTGAGCACAACATATACTAAAAAGCTCACGGGAGACTGTTGTTTCTCAGGTTTGCAGAATGGCATTCATAGCCCAAAACAACCTGCATTTCTACAGATAAACTTCCTGCTATAGCTCCTTTAATCCCTCTGCTGCTTGAGGATACCCAGCAGTTCTGGAGTCTCAGAACTCTGTCATCTCTTCCATGCCAAAGAGGAGACCAAAATCCTGACCAGCCACAAGCCAATATTCTCCAACTGGGACAGAGTTCCTCACTTACCTCTGAGAAGGACTGCAACAGAGCCCATAGCTAACAGAGTATCAAAGTCCAGAGAAAGTCACTCGGAGAGTGAGCTTTCTGTGACTCTCTGAAGTCAGCAAGAGTGCCAGCTTCTTCACAAGCAAGTGGATACACCTCTCCTTGTTGGGTTTGCATAAAAAAAGGGGTTTTTTGCATAGAAAAAGAGTTCCTTGAACTGCACTTTAGACTGCCAAACTCTGCACAAGCTGGAACTTACATTTCTTCACTATTCAACAAGGGAATTAGGGCAAGGAAGGAAGAACTGGGGGTTTAAGGGGTGTTGTTTTTGCTTTGTTTCTTTGAAAAGAACAGTTTCTTCTTTTTTAAAGAAAACAAAAATAAGATTCTGGAGTGTGGTTTTCAAACCTGATGGCATCTTACAGCTGTCTTTTGTTGTGAGGAAGTTAGTCACAAGTCTGAGACACACTAACTAGGACTGTCTCAGAGAAGAGTTGCTAGCCAGTCTAGCATGATCTAAATATACTTCTCAGCACTGGAGACTACTACCCCTAGACAATACAGAGCATCAAAGCAGACTCTAGGCTTCTTGCCACTGCCAAGATGAGGAGCTGAGATAAGCCAGAAAGGGCCACTTGTGCTACAGAAGAGAAGATGCCGAGAGTGAAGAGAGTAGAGAAGAGTAAACGCTGTGACACAAAGCCAAGGGGAGAGCCCTGGAGAAAGTTTCAGCAATCCTGTCACTGATCAACTGCAAGAGCTGGAAGAGCAACCGCAAATGTCAAACGGGCTACTTTGCCAAGCAGTAAATGCAACCCCATATGTCCTCTTCCCTCTTTCCATCTATCTTTAGGAAGAGTCATCAATCCAGCATAAACAAAATACACAGTGGCACCCCATACATTTTACTGCTGCTGGCAGCCTGCTGCCTCAGATGACAGCCTGCTTAGCCAATGCCTGGAGCCAGCCTTTTTAAAGCACCGCTCCAGGATAAACAACTCGCCACCTTCCCCCCAGCAGCGCCCTACCCGCTGTATGTGGAGCCGGTGGAACTGGTCTGCAATGCACTGCAGCTTCCGTGCAATCTGCACCTCGGCACGGGCTTCCCGCTGGGCTTCCTGAGGCTGCTCTTGGAGACGGGGATCCAATGCAAAGCCAACTGGAGGAACGTGTAAACGGTAGCCAGCATTCCCTACAAAACAGGCGTAAGAGGTGTCATTCTTCCAGCACAAAGACTTCTTCCATGAAGTGTACTGGAAGAAAGGGCTGCGTACAACCCTAAGTTTGTGACTCAGGATGAAGTCCAGCTTCTGAAGCCCAGCTTCTGAAGCTGAATAATGACTATGCAGTCTAAGCATGCAGCAAAATATTCACTCAGCTTTTAAGTATCTTTATATTGATTAAACAGAACACTTGTTTCTTCCTATAATCAAACAGCTGGCAAGATCTTACACTCGGTTGTTTTTGCTCATTCATAGTTCAGCCAAGTAGCGAGATTCTTTTTAATGACAATTTTACAGTTTAACAATATCTCTGTCTCAAGTAGTCTCCCATTAAAAGTTGCTGTATCCTTTCTGTCAGACTTTCTCAGTTTTCTGGGATTTACTGGGACTGCTTTGAATGGATAGCGGGACTGCAGTTGAACTGGATACATAAAACTGAGTGGTGTCCCTTCAGTTACTAGTAAATCACTGGACAGACATCCTACTTATCCAACAACTTTTATCTCAGGAAAGAGCCTAAAAGCTGTCCCACGAAGTGTGAACTTTTACATTTCCTTCTCTCCACTGATACTTTCTAGGAGTCTTCTTATGTGGAAAAGACAGCACAAGAGGTTAAGAAGATACAGGCAAATGGCATGATACGAGGCTTGATGAGCACTTAAATGTCTATCAGTAAAATAAAGAGAACAGAACCAGAAAAGCATTAAAGACAGCTGAAGCAATGAGCAAGTGCCTGCTTCCTACAATGGGCTGCTAAGGGCTGGAAAGCATAAGCTCTCTTCCCCATGGTACAGGACCACAGCAAAACAACTGGAGTCCTTTAATTAAACACCCTAATGAAAGAATCTTGGCCCGAGCAGGGAAGTGCTAAATGGACAGTTTGCTTTCTGCAAAGCTGGTGACACTGGAGTGCTCTTACCATAGAAGAGTCTCCGGGGCTCTTCAGTGACTCCACAAGGCAACATAACATCCTGACTGGAAGAGGACGGGCTGAGTGTTTGAGTTGCCTTGTCCTGCTGCTCGGGATGCCTGCTACCGGGACCACAGCAGTGTGTGAGGGGGAATAGTTGAAACCTCCGAAGGCAGGTTTGGTTCTGTGTGAAAAAGCCAGTTGCAGTCATCTCACCAGGCTGACCTGCAAGTCCAAAGTCATCAGAGTGAAACACGTCATCGTCCAGCCCATCCAGGCTAGAATAGTCCTCTTCCATGTAGCTGGGGCGATCCATTGCTCCTGCAATAAAAGGACATTTGAGGAAACAGCTAAGACACAACAGGAATGCAGCCCAGAAGAGAACGCCTTCCACTTCAGCAGGAAAGCACAGCTCTTTCTTGCATGCCCGCTTCCCTCCCAGTGCTGCCCATCTGCATGAACAGGAGAGGAGAGCGACTCAGTGATGGAGAGCAGGACTTTGGGGGAAGTCCTGGAGCGCTGGGCCAGACAACACGGAATCTGCTGAACTTTTTCCCCTCAGAAAGGACCACATTTCCCTTCAGGTTCTCATTTCTTCTCTCACCTCAAATAACAAAATATCCCAAACTTGGCAACCCAATTGCTTCATTACCCCTCTTACTCTAAAGTAAATCTGCATTATTGGTTCACCCTACTAGTAAAGAAAAAAGATTGCTGGTGTCAGTTTTTAAAGCAGGGCTTCCAAAGTGGTCACTATGAACCCTCCTGAGCTCTGTTACTGCACAAAATTGGACAAAAAGAGATGGTGGAAAGAAGAAAAAAAACCCACCATCAACAAAACCACATCAAGTGCTAAATCAGAATTTCAGAGCTCTTTGCAAACATACAGTAATTAGAAGCAGATTTACAAAAAAAAAAAAAAAAAAAAAAAAAGCCATGAGTCCCTTTACTTGTTACCTGTGCATCTAACCCAAATGGAAGACAGTCTCCTAAGAGATCCATCTCCAGGATTTCCACCCAGTTCCAAACAAGGCAGTGAAATTCAACTCTTCACGTCTCTTCCTTTGCTCTGGTTTGGAGGCATTTAACAGAACGGAAGACTAGCGAGAGGAATTTCAGGCCTGAAGGAGACATCAACAACAGCTCGATGAGGTGGCGCCCGGCGCTGCTCGCCCGGGTGCTGCAGATGCGGGACCCGCTTGCAAGGCGCCACCCCGGGCACTGCCGCTACCGCAGTCAGTGCCGCTGGGCAGCCGGCTCCAGCGCCCGGGAAGAGGCTGCGGAAGGGGCGCAGCGGGATGACACGGTGCTTGCCCCGCTTGCCTCGGTCGCAGAGCGGCGGAGGCTGCGGCTGCTGCTGCTGGGCGCTCGCGGCCGGCCGAGGGGCGGGCGGCAGCGCGCGCTGCCCGAGCGCCTGTCACGGCCCCGCGGGACACGCGCGTCCGTGCGGCGAAGCAACGGCACGGATATGGGCACGGACACGGGGCTGGCGGCGGGGCGGGGGGGCTCGGAAGGGGGGAAGCCGGCGCCCCGGCGAGGGTGCGAGAGGCAGCGTGGAGGCAACTCACCCTGCACTTCAATCAGCTCCTCCCCGGGCTCCCTCAGAGCCGCCCCAACCGAGACGCGGCTCCCGGCGCCCCGCGAGCCCCGCGCGACCGCGATGCCGCCCCGTGCGCGCCCGGGCACCGAGGGC